>NW_028061706.1:0-8350 GCF_054177405.1 Leptonychotes weddellii
CAGAATCACGGCTCTCCGCTTCGTACCTCAAAACCAACCGCCTGCGATATTCTGTTTGTAGAGATCCAGATCTTCTTACATCTCAGGCTGGTTTCGTGGGTGCTCAGAGTGGTCTGGTAGATATCCAGCTCAATTCCGGGGACCAGTTGAAATAGGGTCCCCTACTCCTCCGCCATCTTTCCCCTCCTCCCCTTTTCTGTGTTCTGTTGAAAGGTTTCCACTATTCCCTTTACCAAATATCGGAAAAAGTCAGGATTATTTCCTTTTTCCTGTGGTTCTTTAGTAAATTCTGGAGTGGAAAGACTTTAGAGAGTTCTGGTAAGGACGCCTCCCTCCCCTTTGCCTTCTCTGCCTAGTAGCCCCATCTAGGCTGGTTGGAGTATGCGCTCCCAACAGGATGGCCACGGCAGCTCCTCAGAGGATGCGAGTATCAGAGAGTTTGAAGAAGTCTTCTTTCTTTGGCTCATGACTGTCAGGCTTACTTTATTTTTTATTTTTTAAAGATTTTATTTATTTGACAGAGAGAGAGAGAGCACAAGCAGGGGGAGTGGGAGAGGGAGAAGCAGGCTTCTCGCTGAGCAGGGAGCCCGATGTGGGGCTCGATCCCAGGACCCTGGGACCATGACCTGAGCCGAAGACAGGCGCTTAATGACTGAGCCCCCCAGGTGCCCCCCAGGTTTACTTTAAAATACCCCAAACATGGTGATTCCACACACGTTCTTCAATCACTGACTAGGTCCGCTAAAAATTAAGAACTGAAGTGATTTCCCTTTTAGGAAAGGGGTAGGCAGACCAACAAGGAGGAGATAGGGTGCTTGGTGACTTGAAAGGGATACTTGGGGTTTGGGGTTACAGGTAAGGCAAAGGGGGTGGCTCTAGGAGCAGACAGGTAGTGAAACGTTTACTTCCAAGTAAGAGTCTTTGACACTTCAAAGTGAGATTTTAGTTAACTAGCAACGAGTCAAATAAAATCCCCCCCCCTCCCCCCGAGATGGATAACGTTCCTCTTAAAGGAACATTGGTGTCTGGGTGGAAGCTTGTTGCAATATTGAAATCCCCTCTCATGATACCAATCACAATGTAGTATTTTGCCATGGAATTTATTTTTCTTTAGGAATAAGTCTTTATACTGTAAAGTAAAAAAAAATAACATCATGGAAGGGGGAGCTATATAAAAACAAAGTTTTACTGGTTTGCTGAACAAGGGCACTGGAGAGGGAAAACATTGCCATGCCTGTGGGGTCGATTTTATTGCAAGTGCCTGAATCAAAGTTATTATTAATAAAATCTTGACTTTTTTCTCAGAGAGTGGGTAAACAAAATAATCGGTGGAGGTATTTTTGGTAGCCGGCAGTTGTTGGCTTTTGATTTGTGGTTTGTAGGAATCCTAAAATGATAGGTTGCTAATTGGTTCAGATTGAAAACTCAGATAATTGGATGGATTGTGAACACAGAAATGGTAATAATATCTAATGTTTACATAGCATGGGGTATGGTTATTTTGTTTACTGTGCAAACACAACAATTACCGCTTGAGTGGACAGAAGATTAAAGCACTCGTCAACTTATGTACCCATGATTAGGGCATATTTTATTAAATATATAAAATGTTAAATACACAATCATCTTTGTCCATGAAATGCCAGTAATGTACATTTTGAAAAAGGACAACTAAACTTTTATTAAATGTACTTAACACTGAAACTCATACCCTAAGGACAGCATATTTATGGATGATTTCCTTGTAAATAATTAGGAGAATCTAAAATATTTACCATGAATGAGTAGTACTTTAGTAATAACAAAAATAAAAAGTAGAGGTGCCTGGCTGCCTCAGTTGGTGGAGCCTGCGACTCTTGATCCTTGGGATTGTGAGTTTGAGCCCCACACTGGGTGTAGAGATTACTTAAAAATCTTAAAAAAAATAAATGTGGCAAGTTTATGCCATCTTAAGGCTTTTCTGATACACAAACTTACAAAAGAGAAAAAAATCATACAGGGATCTCTCTCTTTTTTTAAAGATTTATTTAGAGAGTGAGTATGGGGGGCAGGGAGAGAGAGAGAGGGAGAGAGAGAATCTCAGACTCCCTGCTAAGCATGGATGCTTAACTGACTGAGCCACCCAGGTGCCCCACAAATAGGGATCTCTTTAAAGGTACTTGTTAATAGGCAGTGCTAGCCATATGAACCGTACCAGTGTTGATCGTTTCCTCTGGGGCCTGGGAGGTTGAAGAGAAGTATGTAGTAACAACAGTGGCAGCAGCAAGTTTTATATAGAGGGTTGAACTTACTAACAACAGGAATAGACAGCATGCTAATTGTTGCCTGGAAAATAGCTCTAGATGAACAGTGATGAATTATCTCTCTGTTTCTCTCCTTCTCTCTCTCTCCCCCCATGTGGTGCCCCAGAATACTGGGTATTTTCATTTCTCTAATTAAAATCGGTGTAAAAAATGTTTAAAAATATGCCATTCTGTGCTATTCCTCGATAGCAGGAAGTTGGAACTGAAGACAAGGGGTGAAGACAAGGGGTGCCCCAGCTGGGTTATAGGAATTGTATGCGGGCATATGAATAACTGACATACTGTTTAGGTTTTGAAAGCTCCAGCAGCTGCGCTTTGTCCAGCAATAAGTAGAATCATAAGGTTCATTTATTACCATGTGTGTAAAATGGGAAAACTCACCATAAATTATAACTTCAAATTTTTAAAAAATTTTTTCCTTTTTTCTTCTTTCTTTTTTTTTCAAATTATTTTCTATCATCTATTTGTGTAATGAGGCATCACATTTATTTAATAATTTATTTACGTATTTCATCATTTGTTCCGTAATTGTTTATTGACAGCCTACTATGTACCAGACAGGATAAGGGGCTCCAGCAGTGAGCATGATAGAAAAGGTCCTGAGCTTGATAGATGAGACGGACCATGAAGAAATTCACCAGCAAACCTGCCAATGGAAGCAGTAAGCAATGGGAAAGGCATGCACTGGGATGAGAGATCCTGTGTGCCAGGGCAGGGCTGGTGGGTGTATCTTAGGCAGAAGATAACCAGTGGAAGTCTTTCTATGGAGGCAACAGCTGAGGCGAGACCTGAAACATGAGCCAGACTTTCAATGTGAAACAGGTTCCCATAGTCAGTGGTGCGTAGCGTACTCAGAACTGATGTGGTTTTGCTCTGCGTGATGCCACTTGTATGGAAAGGTGACATTCTGAGTTGACTCAGGAACCAGCCAACTAGGAAAGGCTTAGTGCACAGCCCTACAGCACACTGTCAGGTCAGGTGTTGAACCCTAACTGCTGGGTGATCCGGAGACCAGCTGGGAGCATCACTCGAAGGGCTTAGGGCCACAGCGATTTACCCACTCTGGTACCGGAAGTATTTCGTATTTAAACAGGCAGTATGGCATCTGTAATGGTTGAATATTGGTCATGCTTTTGTGTAATTTTGTGATTTAAGGAATTTTGATGATTAGCCAATTGCAGTTATACATCATTAAAAAAATTCTGTCCACTTCATAGTTTAGTAGAGAAAAGGAAAGTTAAGTTCCTGTTTTCAATGCTGGCAGTCTTGATTTTAAAACCTGGGGTCTCATTTTGAGGAGGTGGCATTATCAGACTAGATATGTTGTTTCCAAGAAGGTAACAGACCTAACTTCATGTCTTTTTTATAGGCGGCATCACTGTCCACATCTCCCTACCAAGATTTACGATAAAATAGAGAAACCATGTCTTCTCTCCGAATACACCGAGAACTACCCTCTCTATCACTCTTACCTGCCCAGAGAATCCTTCAAGCCCAAGCTGGAGTACCAGAAAGGGTCCATACCCATGGAAGGCCTGACCACATCAAGGTGAGCACAAGAAGAATAAATATATGAATGCACACAAATAATGTCCAGGGCTAATGTACAATATGAATATAATGTGCAGTCTTAGTGCATCAATGTACAGAGTCAATGTATAGTATCGAAGTCTTTGATGTTAATATACTGTATCTCGGAAAGGAAATCCTACATTTGTTAGCCTGCTCAGTTTTTCCCAACCTCTTCTTACAGAGAAAGAATTGTTACAGCTGGTCTAGGGGTGAGGAAGGCTAAAATGATCTACATAACAAAGGGTTGGAGGTTAAGTAACGTATAAAGGGATGACACAGTTGGAGGGGAGAGGGGGATGCTGCTAGAAAGTGAGTTTTGGACTTTGACACCTAAGCTCCAGGTCAGCTTGGGCCGCGTAGTGATGGTGATAGTGATGAAAGGAAACTTGATGATACAGAGGGAGCTGTCTAGGAATTATGCCTTGGACTTTGAATTGGGATCCCTTTGAATGTTCTTCAAGAATGAACAAAGACTACAGTTGACCCTTAAACAACATGGCTTTGAACTGCATGGGTCCATTTACATGTGGATTTTGTTTTTTTCAATACATATAGCACTGTTAATATTTTCTCTTATGATTTTCTTCCTAACTTTTTTCTAGCTTATTTTACTGTAAGAATACAATATATATAATACATATCACATATAAAATATGTTAATTGACTGTTACTGGTAAGGCTTCTGGTTAACAGTAGGCTATTAGCAGTTTGTTTTTGGGGAGTCAAAAGTTATATGTGGATTTGTGACTGCATTGGAGGTCAGCATCCCTTACCTCTACATTGTTCAAAGGTCAGTGGTATTTCCTTTTAAATTGCTCTTGACCTCCAAACACAGATTCTTTATTTTATTTTATTTTTTTAAAAGATTTTATTTATTTATTTGACAGAGAGAGAGATAGCGAGAGCAGGAACACAAGCAGGGGGAGCGGGAGAGGGAGAAGCAGGCTCCCTGCAGAGCAGGGAGTCCGATGCGGGGCTCGATCCCAGGACCCTGGAATCATGACCTGAGCCGAAGGCAGACGCCTAACGACTGAGCCACCGAGGCACCCCAAACAAACACAGATTCTTTAGAGAATCGAGTTTTAGAGACTGAGCCACCTGGCTCAGTGTGGTAGGGTTGCAGAGGTATCTATATTGAGAGGGTGGGGAGACTGATCAATTTCAGGTCTGCTTTGCATGTTGCAAGAATCTGCCACTGACAACTTGGTTAGTGACCTCTGGGTGGTGACCTGTGATTGGTGACCCAGTGGAGTAGAAACATCTTTGAGTGCGGTTGAGCAGTGTCCCAGACTGTATACTTAGAGCCCAGATGAGACCTGAAAGAGAGATGCCTTCTCTGCCTCTGGCATTCCTCATCCCTACAGGGCAGGATTGCTGGGAGGAGGAGATCACAGAATATGTAAATTAATGCAGCACAGAGCTTGCACATTATAGGACTCAAGACCTGGTAAATTTTCTTCCTATTGCTCCCCCTTTGCTCATAAGTTTGTGCTTTCCTAGTAAAGGTCCCAGATGATTCAGGTGAAGCAGAATAGCTCTAACTCATTCTGCCTCCAGGTTTTCCCCACCATGGGCCTGGATACATCCTCTTTTGAGATTATGACTTGAATCAGATCATCTCTTTTTCTTTCCCCGTTGGCGTAGCCCCCCCGCCCCGAATCAGATCATCTTTATGCTCGACAGATCTCTTATATGATTTGGTTTAAGCACAGTGTTTCTGAGTACTAAAATATATATTTTATGCAACCTTTTTTTTCAACCTATGGCTTATAAAACATTATGAGTTTGGGCTTCATTTTACCAAAAAAACAGCACTCTTAGATTCTAAGAGTCTAAAGACCACTATAGATATGTACCATTCTCGAGCATTGCTTTTCCTTGTAAGAAACCATGGTCAGTGCTGATGAAGAGTCCTAGGCCTATGTATAAGAGACATGTAATAATGGGTAGAGAAAGTTGAGAGTAGCATTGAGGAATAGCTTGTAAATATCACACTCAGCCTCTAGGTGCTGGTCTTCTCTTCATACCCAACGTGCAGGAAATTGAGACAGGACAGCTTCAGTTGTTGTTATATTAGGGGTAGGTTTTCTGCCCCAGAAAGGATGCTTTGAGGGTTGGATGTTGGAGGTTGCTCTTTATTTGTTGTCCACAAGCTTAGGAGGATGAGGACAAATCCTCTCTCTGCAGCAGGAGCCCTGCCCCATCACCTAGCTCCGAGGTCCCCAGACGGAGCCCTACACACCTTCCTTCCTCCTGATGGTGCTTTTCAAAAACAAAAACTTCCCCTCTGACCTGTCCTCAGTTATCCTTGTCTCATGTCACTAAGAGCCATAAACCTATCACCCAGAAGTTCCCTCTGTCCCTGCCAGAGCCACAGTGACAATATCATTCATGTCAAAATGTGGCCAAAGTGGAGGACTGCAGATACTAAAAGAATTTCCAAAACAAGTTGTTCGTGACCATAAGGGCCTTAAAAGAAAAGGTGGCAGGAGCAAGGTTACCCATGGGAAGGAAGAAGAGCAGAAATGCTTCTTTATGTCCTTCCCCAGAGACAGAACCCAGGGGGAAAATGAGCAGAGGGCGTCTCTTCCCTCACCTGTACCTCGAGTTTATCATACCTCAGCCCTATGCCTGCCATGCTGGGCACTAGTTTTCATAGACTGAGAAAAAAACTATGTCCCTCTCAGGATTAATTTTTTTAAGTGAGCTTTTATTGAGATAAATGAACAAAACCCAAGATTTTACCAGCCATATTTTCTGAACTGTATAAACTTAGCAGAGACTCTGGCCAGTGTACTAGTATATACAGCATATCATTCCATCTGCAGAAATGTAGAGAAGTCATCATCTGAGTGCTCCACCAGAGGCTTCTGGGGGAAGGGATGGGTCAGCCCTGTGTCTGCACACCCCTCTATCTACATGGATTGTCAGTTCTCTGCCCTTCGAACCCTTGTTACCTGAACATCCCACCCAGTTCTCTATGTAAAGGGACCCAACTTAGTTTCTGAGATTGGACATGGGGCTGCCACCTGCTGGATGAAAAGTCACGTGGCTCAGGGCTTGGCTGAGTTTGGTGATTAAGTCCAGACACAAAAAACACCTGGTTTCTGGAAAGGTTATCATCCCAGCATGAGGCATGATTACAGCTGCACACAACTCTTACTGACTGTAAATCTTAGGGATTTACAGCAGGTGCCATGAGGGGAGTGCTTGTGATTTTTAGCCCTTCTTACTATGAAGCAGTTTTTTGCAGCCCATGGTGATTTTCTTCTATAGGATCTGCCTTTAGTTCAGGTAGACGGGAGATCAATTTGTGCATAAGAGGTTTGCCCTTCAAGCCTCATTTCCCCTTAGGCATGTCACCATGTAAAACACTTGGGCCCCATTTTGGGACATTATTTTGTTAGTTAAGGCAGATGTCTAAGGATGGTGGAATGGATAACCTGAGAGGAAAGAAGTAAGTCTTCAAGATGGTGTTACATCTTTATCCTAAGGGGAGTGGGACCATGGGGAGAGTGAACTGGAGGCATAGGAGGGAAGATGGAATAGGGTTCTGACTTGATGGGTTTGGCTCAAGGGCAGGGGGTTGCAAGTTGGTAGCGAGAAGAGCTAAAAGGCATTTGGAATCCTCTTCAAATGCTAGGAAAAAAGCAGGAAAGTTGGTAGTGGGCCTAAGTCTTTCCCTACTCATTGAATTTCACCCATTTTCTGTTTAAATACATACTTCTCTACCCAGAGCTATACCCTTGGGGATATACCTACTCCCCTGCCCTGTAGATTGGGCCCAAGAATTAAGAAGAAATGCAGAAAGACATCTCAGCATTAGACTTGCCTGGGCAATTTTGGAGCCTTTGATGTTGTGTGTCTTTGATTAAATTTGGGAACATCTTGACCATTATTTCTTCAAGTACTTTTTCTGTCTCTGAGACTCTGTTCATTTCTTTCTGTCAGTCCTTTTTTTCTGTTTATCAAATTGGTAGTTTCTGTTCATCTGTCCTCAAGTTCACAGAGTCTCTCCTCCAGATCTGTTTTGATATTAAGCCCATCCAGTGACTGTCTTATTTCAGATATTGTATTTTTCAGTTTTAGAAGTTACCTTTGATTATTTTTAGATAATTTCTATTTCTCTTATGAATTTCCTACATTTTATTATGACCTTATTTGCTTTTTATAACTTAGCATAGTTAGAATAGCTGCTTTAAAAATCTTTGTTCGCTAATTGTAATATCTGGGTCTGCTTGAAGTTACCTTCAGGATTATCTTTTTTTTTTTTTCCTTGAGAATGGGTCACATTTTCCTGTATGTATGTCAGTGATTTTAGATTGATCCTGTACATTGTTAAAGTTATATTGTAAAGACTCTGGATATTTTTTTACATTCCTACAAAGAGTTTATTAATATTACTGTTTTTTTTTAAGGCAGATAGGAGGTAATTTGATTTGATTCAAAATGTAAACTCTGTGTCTTGGGTGGCA
>NW_028061707.1:0-394 GCF_054177405.1 Leptonychotes weddellii
AGAAATCAAGGAATCATTTCCATTTATAATTGCACCAAATACCATAAGGTACCTAGGAATAAACCAAAGAGGTAAAAGATCTGTACTTTGAAAACTACAGAACACTTAATGAAAGAAATCGAAGAGGACACAACGAAATGGAAAAACATTCCATGCTCATGGATTGGAAGAACAAATATTGTTAAAACATCTATTCAACCCAAATCAATCCACACATTTAATGCAATCCCTATTAAAATAACAATAGCAAAGACAAGTATCATATGATCTCACTGATATGAGGAATTTGAGAAACAAGACAGAGGATCATAGGGGAAGGGAGGGAAAAAGAAACAAGACAAAACCAGAGAGGGAGACAAACCATAAAAGACTCTTAATCTCAGGAAACAAACTG
>NW_028061708.1:0-394 GCF_054177405.1 Leptonychotes weddellii
CAATGTTCCTGATAGCTAAATGTGTCTGTCCTTTGGATTCTCCTTTGAACTGGCTGTAACACCTCACTGCTTGTCCTCTTGTTCATAATGAGAAAAACAGAAATTTTTTAAGATTTTATTTATTTATTTGAGAGAGAGAGAGAGCGAGCACAAGAGGGGGTAGGGTCAGAGGGAGAAGACTCCCTGCTGAGCAGCGAGCCCCGATCTCGGTCCCCAGACTCCGGGATCATGACCTGAGCCAAAGGCAGTTGCTTAACCAACTGAGCCACCCAAGCGCCCCAAGAGAAAACCAGAATTTCGAACACACATTCCTTTTATATCTGCAGAGTCATCACTGCACCTTTTTTGAGCGTTAACCTTTAGCACAGGTTGGTCGCCCTGTGAGAAGTCTGGC
>NW_028061709.1:0-394 GCF_054177405.1 Leptonychotes weddellii
ACTCAGTTCAGAAGAGAGGAATTTATTCAATGGATGAAAGAATAAATAAATTAGGATATATAAATTTATATATACAATGGAATATTATTCAGCCATTAATAAAATTTTGACATTTGTGACAACATGGATGGACCTGCTAAGTGAAATAAGTCAGACAGAGAAAGATAAATACTATATCATCTCTCTTATATGTGGACTTTTTTAAAAAAAAAAAAAGATAAGTTCATAGATACAGAGGTTGCCAGAGGCTGGGGATGGCAGGTAGGAGAAATGAATGAAGAGAGTCTAAATGTATAAACAAAAAAACAGTTGGGTACAAGCTAATGATATTGGGCCATATCTATAAAATAGAATTCAATGGGACTATTTATGAAGATGGTATTTTTGATATAGA
>NW_028061710.1:0-394 GCF_054177405.1 Leptonychotes weddellii
TCCACCACTCCAGTGGTCTTGGTAAAATGCCTCAATATGCTATTCTCAGACATCACAGTCCACTGAATTGTTAATTCCTTATTAAGGAGGACTAGCTTTTATGCACCTTTTAGGCTCATCCCTGTGCCTGATTAAGATTCTTAAATATCTGCATCTGCTACACAACTGCCCAAAGTAGGGACTGTTAGTCAAAAAACCCAATTATAAACTCAAAAGAAGTACCGTAGGTAGCCATGATCTAGCAAGAAAGGAAACCAAGCACAGGACCGATCTCCCAAATCCTATTCTACGGGGGTGAGATGCGGCAGCTCTATTTTCGCTAGCCCTCCAGGTCTGTTACACCCCAAGTGAGAAAACTACGGCTCTAGTAACTGCAACACCCACAGCCTCTTCA
>NW_028061711.1:0-394 GCF_054177405.1 Leptonychotes weddellii
ATAGCCAAACTATGGAAGCAGCCCAAATATCCATGGACTGATGAATGGATAAAGATGTGGTATATAATGAAATATTATTCAGCCATCAAAAAGAATGAAATCTTGCCATTTGTAACAACATGGATAAAGCTGGGGAGTACAATACTAAGTGAAATAAGTCAATTGGAGAAAGACAAATACCATATGATTTCACTCATATTTAGAATTTAAGAAAGAAAACAAACAAGCAAAGGAAATGAATCTGAGAGACAAACAAAGAAACAGACTTTCAACTATAGAGAGCAAACTGATTGTTATGAGGGGAGGTGGGTGGGGGGAAGGGTGAAATAGGGGATGGGAAAAATGAAAAAGAACTACATGCAAACATTTCTTTTTTTTTTTTTTTTACCACCAT
>NW_028061712.1:0-394 GCF_054177405.1 Leptonychotes weddellii
TCACCATACCAAACACACTCTTAATTATAGAGAATACATTGATGGCTACCAGAGGAGAGGGAAGGTGATGGGGATTAAGGAGCGCACTTGTGATGAGCACTGGGTGTTTTATGGAGGTGTCGAATCACTATATTGTTCACCTGAAACTAATATTACCATGTTTTTAACTAACTCGTATTTAAATAAAAACTTTACAAAAAAAAAAAAAAGACAGATAAGATTTGTGAATAGCAGATAAGCATGTGACAAGAGGCACATGAAAAGATGCTCAATATCATTAGTCATTGGGAAAATGCAAATTAAAACCATAAATGCAAATTAAAACCAAATTACAACTACACATCTATGAGAACAGCTAAAATTCTGTATTTTAGGTTAGTGACTGACAACACCA
>NW_028061713.1:0-394 GCF_054177405.1 Leptonychotes weddellii
GCACAAACAATGAATCATGGAACACTTCATCTAGAACTAATGATGTAATGTATGGGGATTAACATAAGAATAAAAAAAATAAAAAAGAAAAAGAAGAATTCAAAGTAATAGAACAAATTGATGCTTACCAGAGGGGATGTGGGTGGGAATAGATGAAGTAAGTGATGAGGATTAAAGGGTACACTTACCATGATGAATAATTAAAAAAACAAAAAGTAATGGTCAGAAAGATACTAAACTTGAGAAAAGAGTGGATGATCTCTGAAAACTTCAACAAAGAGAAAATATAAAAAAGAACCAGTCAGAGCTGAAGAATTCAATAACTGAAATTTAAAAAAAGACACACTGGTGGGAATCAATGGCAGATTAGAAGATACAGAAAACGGATCAGCAA
>NW_028061714.1:0-394 GCF_054177405.1 Leptonychotes weddellii
AAGGAAGGAAGGAAGGAAGGAAGGAAGAAAGAAAGAAAGAAAGAAAAAAAACACAGCCTAAGAAATGATTAAAAAAAAAAATTCAGTGGCTTAGGGGCACCTGGGTGGCTCAGCTGGTTAAGCATCTGCCTTCGGCTCAGGTCATGATTCCAGGGACCTGGGATAGAAACCCCGCTTTGGGCTCCCTGCTCAGCAGGGAGACTGCTTCTCCCTCTTCCCCCTGTTCTTGCTCTCTATCTCAAATAAATAAAATCTTAAAAAAAAACTCGGTGGCTTAAAACAATAGTCATTTCATCTGGCACATAAACCCCCGGGTCAACTTGGGGTTTGCTGATCTAAGCTGGGTTTAACTGAGCTGGCCTTCAGGCTTCATGAAGAGCAGGTCTGCTCCCTT
>NW_028061715.1:0-394 GCF_054177405.1 Leptonychotes weddellii
AACTGTAATTCTGAAAAAGCATCATCCCTGACTGAATTAATATAATCTGTCCTTTCTTTCTGCCTGAAGGAAGCAAAAGCATATTTTCTCTTAAAGAAATAACCAGAGACCCAAATTACCCTTAAAATTTCATATACAGTGGAAAGAGAACATGCCATTACAAAATTTTCAGGTATGCCAAGAAAAAAAGACCAGGGGCACCTGGGTGGCTCAGTCGGTTAAGCGACTGCCTTCGGCTCAGGTCATGATCCTGGAGTCCCGGGATCAAGTCCCGCATCGGGCTCCCTGCTCAGCGGGGAGTCTGCCTCTCCCTCTGACCCTCCTCCCTCTCGTGCTCTCTGTCTCTCATTCTCTCTCGCAAATAAATAAATAAAATCTTTAAAAAAAAAAAAAA
>NW_028061716.1:0-394 GCF_054177405.1 Leptonychotes weddellii
GCCTGGTGGTGGGTATTGAGGAGGGCACATTCTGCATGGAGCACTGGGTGTTATGCACAAACAATGAATCATGGAACACTTCATCTAGAACTAATGATGTAATGTATGGGGATTAACATAAGAATAAAAAAATAAATAAAAAAAAGATTTAAAAAAAAAAAAAAACTCTTTACAACAGCTACTGAGCCTTTTACTGTGTGTGGGATTTTTCTTTTTTCCTACACCCATAATTACCAAACCTGAAGTAGGCTCGATTGCAGCAGTTCTAGCAAAAACTCCAGAAGCTCAGTCCCACCCTCCTTTCTGCAGAGACCCCATGAAGTTGTCCCCACTTGTGCTGAGAATCGTACAAAGCACACAGGAAAGAATACAGGTACAGAAATCAAGCACAAAC
>NW_028061717.1:0-8350 GCF_054177405.1 Leptonychotes weddellii
CCCTCTCCCACTCCCTCTGCTTGTATTCCCCCTCTCACTGCCTCTCTGTCAAATAAGTAAATAAAATCTTTAAAATCAAATCTTTAAAATCAAATAAAATCTTTAAAATCAGATCAACTATTAAGTTAACCATTCTCAAAGAAAGGAGGCAACAGTGCCCAGTAGTGGTTTTTACGCTGGATCCACATTAAAATCATCTGGGAGCTTTTGGGGCGCCTGGGCGGCTCAGTCGTTAAGCGTCTGCCTTTGGCTCAGGTCATGATCCCAGTGTCCTGGGATCGAGCCCCGCATCGGGCTCCCTGCTCCGCGGGAAGCCTGCTTCTCCCTCTTCCATTCCCCCTGCTTGTATTCCCTCTTTCGCTGTGTCTCTCTCTGTCAAATAAATAAATAAAATCTTTAAAAAAAAAAAAAAGAATCATCTGGGAGCTTTAAAAAAAAAAAAAAAAAACAGGGATGCCTGGGTGACTCAGTTGGTTAAGCCTCTGCCTTTGGCTCGGGTCATGATCCCAGGGTCCTGGAATCAGGCCCCATCTCGGGTTCCCTGTTCAGCGGGGAGCCTGCTTCTCCCTCTGCCCCATCCCCTGCTTGTGCTCTCTCTCTGTCTCCCTCTCTAATAAATAAATATATATCTTTCAAAAACAAACAAACAAGGGGCGCCTGGGTGGCTCAGTTGGTTAAGCGACTGCCTTCGGCTCAGGTCATGATCCTGGAGTCCCTGGATCGAGTCCCGCATCGGGCTCCCTGCTCGGCAGGGAGTCTGCTTCTCCCTCTGACCCTCCCCCGTCTCATGTGCTTGCTCTCTCTCATTCTCTCTCTGTCAAATAATAAATAAAATCTTAAAAAAAAAAAAAAAAAACAATACATGGGTCCCACCCCAAAGATATTTCTATAACTGGTCCACGGTATGGCCCGGGCACTGGCATCTTTTAAACTATATCAGGTAGTTCTAATGGACAGCCAAGACTGAGAACTAATGTGTAGACAGTTTAGAATTGCTTCAAGTCTGGCTTTTACAATTTGAGTTTTCTGCAGTTAATCTGTCATTCTAATGGCTGTATTAATCCACTTCTCTTTCATTTTAAGGGGGGGTGACAAAGTTAGCTGAATAAAGCAAAATATCAATCACAATTGTTATGAAATGAAAATAAGGAAAAGAAAGGGTGGGGGGAGGGTGCCTGGGTGGCTCAGTCGTTAAGCGTCTGCCTTCGGCTCAGGTCATAATCCCAGGGTCCTGGGATCGAGTCCCACATCGGGCTCCCTGCTCCGCGGGAAGCCTGCTTCTCCCTCTCCCACTCCCCCTGCTTGTGTTTTCTCTCTCGCTATCTCTGTCTCTGTCAAATAAATAAATAAAATCTTAAAAAAAAAAAAAAGCAAGCGGGGGGATAGTTGGCCCCAATCCCTGCCATGAAAATCTACGAGGGGCAGTGGAAAGAGGATGAAAAGAAAAGTGAAAGCCAGAATGAAGATGACTGTGGTCAGAGGAGGTGGAAAACTGGAGAAGGGGAAAAGGAAACCAACGTTCAGTTAAAAACTTCATGGAAGCTGCTGGGTGTTTACCAGTTTAAATTATCTTAAGCAAAATGAGTAGAAAACGGAGAAAACTCAAAATTGTCTCGCTAACAGCTGTACAGGAAAGGTTGCTGGAAAAGGCACTGGAGGTTAGACAGACAAACTCCCAACTCTACCTTCTTTTTTCACATTGGTGACGACATTTTGACTTTCCGACCATCGTTCCACAATCTCCTTGCAGATGTTTAGAAGAGAATCTTCTTCCTAGTTGGAAAAGTAGACCAATTAATTTCCTGAGAGCCCTCAGCCTGAACAAAGCCCAGGCACAGGGCACAGCTCTCCCTCTGGTGATGAGGAGTCATGGGGAAGGTTTGGGAGCCACATGTTTCTCTTCTGAGTCTCAGAATCCACACCTGCTGGATTAAGAGCACCCACTCCGTCCTGCCAAGCACCAAGGGAAAGGATTCACAATAACTTAGGACGGTCTTCCTCATGCTTTTGGAGCAAAAACCTGTTGCCCGAGTTAAAACTCTCCTCTGTGAGATCTTCCTTGGCTGATACACTCAACTCAGTATACTCTCCAAGGATTATCAACTTACATGTTGGAACATATCCATGACCTTGCTGACCCCACCGCTTTAGGTGATAAATGAGTAGATGTCTCCTATCCATTTTACACAAGCATACATATTCTGCATGCTGACCAATCTTCCTCCTTAGCATGGTATAACAAAAGGATGTTGGCTTCAGTATCAGACATACTTAAAGTCAAACCCAGATCTATGAACGAGTTTAACTTTCTGAGCTTCACATCTTGTCAGGAATTTAGTGAGGATGAATGAGAATGTGTCAAAAAACCCTACCCTGCTTGGCAAAGAAGAAGCACTTCAACAAATACAGGTATTTCCCTCCATCTTCATTACGGCTGCCTACCATCTTCATGTTCTACCCCTCAAAATGAACTGTCAGCTCATGTGCCAGGCACTGTTCTCAATACTTCAGGTAAGAATTCTTTTTTTTTTATTTTTTAAAGATTTTATTTATTTATTTGACACAGAGAGAGAGATAGTGAGAGAGAGAGAGATCACAAGCAGGGGGAGCTGCAGGCAGAGGGAGAGGGAGAAGCAGGCTCCCCGCTGAGCAAGGAGCTCAATGCGGGGCTCGATGCGGGGCTCGATCCCAGGACTCTGGAATCATGACCTGAGCTGAAGGCAGTGGCTTAA
The DNA here is from genome assembly GCF_054177405.1 of Leptonychotes weddellii. Lineage (NCBI taxonomy): Eukaryota > Metazoa > Chordata > Mammalia > Carnivora > Phocidae > Leptonychotes > Leptonychotes weddellii. Next base: position 2,733 of record NW_028061717.1, read on the forward strand.
CCAACTGAGCCACCCAGGCGCCCCTCAGGTAAGAATTCTTAAAACAATCCCAAGATATAAGCACTATTGCTACTCTCAATTTATAGATGAGGAAACCAAGGTACGGAGGTTAAGTAACTTGCCCAAGGTCATACAAGTAAAAAAACAAAAAACACAAATGGATTAAACAGGATTTGAACCCAGACAGTCTACCTCCAAGCCCAGGTTCTCAACCATTATATGATACCTTCTCTCAAAGAAAGCAAGGAGAGGCAGAACACAGACTTTTTAAAGATTTTATTGTTGTTGTTGTTGTTGTTTTTAAGTAATCTCTATACCCAATGTGGGACTTGAACGCACAACCCTGAGATCAAGAGTGGCATGCTCTACAGAATGAGCCAGCCAGGTGAACCCCTTTTTTGGATTTCCTTATTTTGTACCCAACAAAGGATTCCATCTTCTACCCTGCATCCTTTAAGCATACAAGTCAAACATACAGAACTTCTTTAGCCCAGTTTCTGTAGTTCATGGACCGCCCCCCAACAAGAAAAGCAAAAGAAGAAATGAAAGGAAAAGGAGTAGAGAAGCAAAAGAGAAAGGGTGCCCTTGGAGGACAAGGTGGTTTATTCTCTTCTCCTCACCCAGACCAAAAGAGTTCATCCATCCATTTGTTCATTTGTTCATCCAGATGGTGCCTGCCATGTTGAAGGCACTAAGATGAGTGGTAAGAGATGAATGAGAAACAGCCCCGGGTCTCTTGACACTGACAATTTAGAAGGCTGGTATATAAACAGCTGCCATATGGGGCAGCCTGGGGGGCTCAGTCGTTAAGCGTCTGCCTTCGGCTCAGGTCATGATCCCAGGGTCCTGGGATCGAGCCCCGCATCGGGCTCCCTGCTCAGCGGAGAGCCTGCTTCTCCCTCTCCCTCTCCCCCTTCTTGTGTTCCCTCTCTCACTGCTTCTCTCTCCGTCCAATAAATAAATAAAATCTTTAAAAAAATAAATAAAATAAACAGCTGCCATAAAATGCAATACCCCAAGTAATGTAATAATCCTACTTAAAATTTAAAACTTACCCCTCCATTCCACTCCTGATCTTCTTACAATGTTCCTTTTTTCCTAGCACTTACCATTTTCTGACATACTATATAATTTACTGATTAAGTTTTTCCCTGCTAGAATGTCACCCTGTGAGGGCAGGGATTTCTGTTTTGTTCCCTGAGGTACCCCAACCACGTAGGGCAGTGCTTTGCAGAGAGTAACCCTATCAATAAAAACTTGATGAATCAATCAATCAATCAATACAAATGCTACTAGAAGGAATAAAAAAAAGGATAATAAAAAGCTTTGATTAACTGTTATCTGCTCCTGACAAGATACATTGCTCTTGAATCTTAACTCAAATTGTTGCTGACAAATTTCTTAACTCCTAATATTGAATCCTAGCCCAATCTGGTGATTGATCTGGCTATGCCTTTTGTTTTTCCTGGAAAGGGATTTGGTACAACAGTCAGTGGCTTTTATACAGAGCCTGACCGACAGAAAGTAAGCAGCACTATGAATTATGTGTTCGATATATACCACATTCATTGGCCTTGCTGATCTATAAAGTTGTTTCTCAGTGGTTTCATGAACCCTGCCTCACCATATAATTCCTGGCCAATTCTTCCCAAAGTCATTTCTTATACAGAAGGGGGTGGGAAAACCAAGAGAAAATTAAGCATAGTGTGTGAATCGGGCAGAGAGAGGGGGAAAGGAGTCTGTCTTCTGTAGTTCATGTAAGCAAGAAGCGGATATAAAGAACCAAATCTGGTTCTAGATAACTTTTCTCTCTTCTACCAAGAGACTTAATAGTCTAAGCAAATTCATGCCTGCCTTTAGCAGTTCTAAATAATGACACCATGAAAAGAACAAGTCAAGGAGCTAGTACCAATGGGTACCCAAGTTATTTCAACTTCTTTTTCATGGAGTCTTTAGAGACTTCCAAGCTGGAAATAAAAACTAACTTAAATTGCTTGCCTCACGCTACCCCCGCCCCCCTCCAACAACCTGCAATATCAGGGTCCAGGAAGAGAATTTACTCCATAGTGTTCTATCTCCATTGAATTTAGGAGCTGCATCACAAGCTGTGTTAAAGCTTTCCCATTTATGTCAATCTCACCAGAGCAGGCTTTGGGACTAAAAGGGGGACATTGCCAGGAGGACCTGGGACAGCTGCATTAGTATTATATTTCAACCATCTGCCCAATCATTGAACGGTGTTTCCACCAAGTTAAGTGTAAGCAGAGATGAAGGCAGCAGAATGGTCAGGTTGGAAAAGTGCACAACCTGGTGATTTACTACCTAAACACAGATTAAAATACACATTTCTGAACCTGCTTCTAAGCAGCTGGGTACCAAGTTTATCTCTCTTCTTTAAAACTCTGACCTTATTTGCCACCTCCGCCAGCAAACACCGATGATTACTGCATTTCTAAATACTATAAAAGGTCAAGCACAATATTTGCTTCAGTTCCGGCCTAGACCTATACCTAGATTTTCACTGCCAACTTACCTTTTTTGGCCTCTTACTTCCAAAATAGGAACCGAGAGGGTACTTCCTGCAGGCTTTTGTCATGGGACAGCCCTGGGCACTGCCTCCTAAAGAGCACAGACATCCCAGAGCACTTGATTCCCCTCTCTGAACACTGTCAGTGGATGGGAATGAAATTGGTCGTTATGTGTTTATGATAAAACTCTCATTTAGACATTTCAGCGCCTTCGGAAGAATACTCACCCGCAGGCATGCGAAAGGGCCGTTTCCCCAGGAATAAGGGATATCCATTCTTCTCTATGCACCTGCAACCTCCTGACTTCCCCAAACCCTGGTTGGTGAGCAATCCCCTTCCCCCACGGCCAAGAGCTCAGAATACCCTCTCCCAGGTGAAACCACTAATTGTCTGGGACAACAGGTATGGGAAAGGGGTTACGAAGTACTGACAGGGGCCGCCAGGAAGCTAAAGGAGGAACGTGTCCGGGCTTCTCACCAAGAAAGCAGAGAGGATACCCTGCAGAGCGTCCAGCTTCTCTTCTTCCTCCTCCTCCTGCAGGACACCCAGGATGTAGGCACCGTAAACGGCTCGATCCACTCCCAGCGCCTCCAACCGCCCGTCCAGCCACGACCCAAAGCCACTGCCCCCGCCATCGCCTTCTCCGGAGGCAGCCGCAGCCACTTCGCTGGGCGCCGCCATCTTGGGGCCAGGGTCCTGCCAGCCTCCAGGGCGCCTACCGCAGTGCCTGACGGGCTGCGCCGCAGGCCCACTGCGCATGCTCCGAAGGAGAACCCACAGCCCGGCGGGTGGGGCCTAGAGCCAATCGATCTGCAGCGGTCGGCCTGGGCATTTTGCACCTTCTAAATAGGGCGCCTGTTGGCGTAGGCGCGGTTGCGTCATCGCTCAGGAACGCGGCAGATGAGTCTTCCTAACACACTTTTTTTTTTTTGGATTTTATTTATTTATTTGAGAGAGAGAGAATGAGAGAGAGCACATGAGAGGGAAGAGGGCAGAGGGAGAAGCAGACTCCCCGCGGAGCAGGGAGCCCGATGCGGGACTCGATCCGGGGACTCCAGGATCATGACCTGAGCCGAAGGCAGTCGCTTAACCAACTGAGCCACCCAGGCGCCCACAGACTCTTTTTTTACAGTTGGTTCAGAGAGGTTCGGTAACTTGGCCAAAGTCACGCGGTTATTAACTAAACGGGCCTGGAGCTCAACTTCGATTTCAGCGCTTCGGCCCACCTCGCCGAACTGCCCTTCCCCGCGCCCTGGCGGTCTAGATACTAAGTCGCCCACTCCCACACAGCTTTCGAGAAGGAACCGGCTGAATGTCCCGGATACCCACCGTCTCAATCAACTCGCACCACCTTCGCCTTCCCAAGCTCCGCGCGTATCAAAACTCAAGCTCCAGAGAGCCTTCCCCGGGCCCCCGCAGTCTGTGTTAAGACCGCTCGGATGCGCCGCGGTTGTTTCTCTGCATTTAGCATGCAGTGTCGGACAATGTAGGTGCTCAGTAAATGATCAGGCACCCTCAAGTCATTTTTCACTCATTCATTCAACACTTAAACGCATATGTCTGAAGAGCCTTCTTTACTCGTTGCCCGGCACTGTGCTAAGTAAGAGCTTTTGATGCATTAATGCTTGTAATCCCCTCAACAACCCTGTGACGAGATACTTTTATTGTCCCTGGATTACAGGGAAGGAAACCGAGGCACAGAGTCCCAGAGCTACAGAAGCCCAACCAGAGGCAAGGAGCTCGTGCACAGCCCGCAGAGCCTCAGCTGACTCTGGGAAACACCTGGCTCCGGGCTGAAATGAATTACCCAAGAAGCTAGGTTGGCTCTTCCTGAATTACAGAGAGGCTGGTAGGTCACGGACCTGACTCCTTCATTCTCTAAATATTTGAGTACCTAACAGCATGGCATAGCTCCTAGGCACTGAAAATACAAAGATAAAAATGTCACAAGATCTCTGCCCTCAAAGGGACTTCAGTCTGGTGGGAACAGGCAATGTTTAATGACAGTATAGTGAGGTAAATGTTTTAATGGAGCTCTGTCCAATGGAGGTTGCCCATTGGGGCTTGTCAGTTGGCAGATTTGGGAGCCATTATGACTCAAGGGTCATAGTTTGAGGTCAGTGCAGAGCCCCTCAACCAGAAGAGTACCATGAAATTTTGTTAGCTTTTCTTTCAATTTTTTTTTTTTTTAAAGATTTTATTTATTTATTTGACAGAGAGAGACACAGCCAGAGAGGGAACACAAGCAGGGAGAGTGGGAGAGGGAGAGGGAGAGGGAGAAGCAGGCTTCCTGCGTAGCAGGGAGCCGGATGCGGGGCTCGATCCCAGGACCCTGGGATCATGACCTGAGCTGAAGGCAGACGCTTAACGACTGAGCCACCCAGGCGCCCCTCAATTTTTATTTTGAAATAATTACGGACTCCTGGGAAGTTGCAAAAATAGTACACAGAAACCTGTGCGCCTTCACCCAGTTTCCTCCAGTGGTAACATCTCTATAACTGTAGTACAATATCAAAATTAGGAACTCGATACTGGTACTATGCCAAAAGATTTTTGAAGACCTTAGGAACTTCTCACAAAACTGAGTGAAGGCTCTTCAGACCCTGCATTAAAGAAAATACTTAAGGGTGCCTGGGTGGCACGGTGGGTTGGGTGTCGACTCTTGGTTTCAGCTTGGGTGGTGACCTCAGGGTGGTGAGATCCAGCCCCTCATCAGGCTCTGTGCTGGGCACACAGTCTGCTTGAGTTTCTCTCTCCCTCTCCTGCCCCTCCTGCACATTCTCTCTCTCTCTCAAATAAATAAATAAATCTTTTTTTTTTTTAAGATTTTATTTATTTATTTGAGAGAGAGAGAATGAGAGAGAGCACATGAGAGGGGGGAGGGTCAGAGGGAGAAGCAGACTCCCTGCCGAGCAGGGAGCCCGATGCGGGACTCGATCCAGGGACTCCAGGATCATGACCTGATCCGAAGGCAGTCGCTTAACCAACTGAGCCACCCAGGCGCCCCTAAATAAATAAATCTTAAAAAAAAAATCCTCATTGGCTATTTTATTACAAAAGTAATCACTTGTGGTTAAAAAATACAACTGG
>NW_028061718.1:0-394 GCF_054177405.1 Leptonychotes weddellii
GCCTGGGTGGCTCAGTTGGTTAAGCGACTGCCTTCGGCTCAGGTCATGATCCTGGAGTCCTGGGATCGAGTCCCGCATCGGGCTCCCTGCTCGGCAGGGAGTCTGCTTCTCCCTCTGACCCTCCTCCCTCTCATGCTCTCTGTCTCTCATTCTCTCTCTCTCAAATAAATAAATAAAATCTTTAAAAAAAAAAAAAATATCAACCTTTAAACATTTTTGTTTAACAAATTTCTACAAAAATCTTGTTAGTATAAACTAAAATGTGCACATAACAATACATGCAATTTAATAACTATTTATTAAGCTTCCTACTCTATAAATAATTGCTTAAAGCCTGAAAAGACATAATAGCTAATCGTAAGGAGACTACAATCAATTATTTTTATCAATTTTA
>NW_028061719.1:0-394 GCF_054177405.1 Leptonychotes weddellii
GTTAGCATCAGTTTCAAGTACTATTCTATACTTTTCTTTCAGAAGAATTCAAAATTTAACTGTCTTCAAATAAGTGACTTCCAAAAAATTGACTTGCTTTTTGGTTTTTCCAGGACTTTGTCTAATATTGCTGAGAAATACAATGAAAAGAACAAAGAAGGTACTTAATTTTTTATCATTCAAATTCAAAGTCATGGGCGCCTGGGTGGCTCAGTTGGTTGGGCGACTGCCTTCAGCTCAGGTCATGATCCCAGGGTCCTGGGATCGAGTCCCGCATCGGGCTCCCTGCTCTGCGGGGAGCCTGCTTCTCCCTCTCCCACTCCCCCTGCTTGTGTTCCCTCTCTCGCTGTGTCTCTCTCTGTCAAATAAATAAATAAAATCTTTAAAAAAAAAA
>NW_028061720.1:0-394 GCF_054177405.1 Leptonychotes weddellii
ATGAGACTTAAAGAGAAACTTTTTACTTAGAATATAGGAATACATTGTATTTAAAGAATCCAGGTAGGTAGGGCGCCTGGGTGGCTCAGTCGTTAAGCGTCTGCCTTCGGCTCAGGTCATGATCCCAGGGTCCTGGGATCGAGTCCCACATCAGGCTCCCTGCTCAGCGGGAAGCCTGCTTCTCCCTCTCCCACTCCCCTGCTTGTGTTCCTGTTCTCACTGTCTCTCTCTGTCATATAAATAAATAAAATCTTTAAAAAAAAAAAAAGAATCCAGGTAGGTAAACTATTAAAAGTTTAATATACCAAAACAGTGTATCTCTATAATCAGATATTACTGTTAACACAAAAGCTAAATATTTAGAAAAACTGTATAACTGCTGTACTAGTATGAA
>NW_028061721.1:0-394 GCF_054177405.1 Leptonychotes weddellii
GGTGATTATCATGGTTAATATGCCCATATACACTTTACTTTGTAAATGTAACAGTGAAATCTCTGTCAGTGTGTAACATTTACTTAAAGCTAGGGCAGTGGTCTTAATTCAGTTTATACAGAAATTATGAGGGCCATCAAGTGGCTTGGTAGATCTCCTTACTAGATAGCAGGACTAGGTAGTATAACAGAATCGTTGAGGGCATTGTGAAGTGTGCTGAGCTGATGAAGACTTCAGAGGAAGAATGAATTAAGCTTATGAGCTATGACCCATTTTAAAATTTCATCCCCATTCTAAAGATACCAAAACTCTAACAGCTTACCTAATTTTTTTCAATGTCATAAGAAGATTGTCAGAGACAGTGTTTTAAACTTAGGTTTTCTGAACAAAAACA
>NW_028061722.1:0-394 GCF_054177405.1 Leptonychotes weddellii
AGAGAAAACAGACGCTGAACCGACTGAGCCACCCAGGTGTCCCAGTGACTGGATCAATCTTGCAGGTTCTCTGTGCCTGTCCAGCTTCCTCGTGCCCTCAGTCAGTCATTCCGGCACATCTTGCAGTTTCCTCAGACAGCTCCCCTCTGGAGGGGCAGGGGCTCTGTGCTGGGAACCGGCAATGAATTCGACAGAGGGGTCCTTTCTGTCTGCTTTAGATGCTCTTCACTTCTCCTACTCTTCCTTGTTTCTCTTTCTCCCTGCTCCTCCTAGTGCAGAGACTTGAACAGTATAGTGAAGCCGAGGTGGCTGCCCCACAAGGGGACGGGGCTAGGGACCTGCTCCCAGAGCCAGGATAAACTGGAAAGGGTTTGAGCTCCTTATATGGGGCAAG
>NW_028061723.1:0-394 GCF_054177405.1 Leptonychotes weddellii
GCACCTGGGTGGCTCAGTAGGTTAAGTGTCTACATTCAGCTCAGGTCATGTTCCCAGGGTCCTGGAATCCAGTCCCTTGTCAAACTCCCTGCTCAGTGGGGAGTCTACTTCTGCCACTCCCACTGCTTGTTCTTGAGCTCTCTCTCTCCCTTTCTGGGCCAAATAAGTAAATAAAATCTTTAAAAAAATTTAAAGTTTGGGCGCCTGGGTGGCTCAGTTGGTTAAGCGACTGCCTTCGGCTCAGGTCATGATCCTGGAGTCCCGGGATCGAGTCCCGCATCGGGCTCCCTGCTCGGCAGGGAGTCTGCTTCTCCCTCTGACCCTCCTCCCTCTCATGCTCTCTGTCTCTCATTCTCTCTGTCTCAAATAAATAAATAAAATCTTTAAAAAAAAA
>NW_028061724.1:0-394 GCF_054177405.1 Leptonychotes weddellii
AGAAATCTCATTCAGTCACCATCGCCAGGCTTACCACTGCTGAGAATAGGGGCAAGAACTCTGGAGCTTCTCTGTTCTGGGGTGGCCAGGCCCCTCAAACCTCTTTCAGAGAACCTACCTTGGTCCTAACAGACCTTGGGACTCATCCTTTGCTCACCTAATGTGCTGTAGGCCCTGTATATACAAACACTCCTCACTGAGCCACCCAGGCGCCCGAAGATGAGGCATTCTTACACACAAAAGAGTTGACATCACATAGAGTGGTCAGACCTGAGACCCCACCAGTTGCCAAGTCAAGAACCCAGAGTGAATACTGAGGGTCCACTGACCCCAGGAGAGTGGGGATCATGATGAATGAATCCTGCCCTGAACTGTCGTCAGCACTGAGAGGCTA
>NW_028061725.1:0-394 GCF_054177405.1 Leptonychotes weddellii
TGAAAAAAGATCACACAGTGGAAGCACTCCACAGAGCGGCTCAACCCCACCCCCCTGTGGAACCCCGAAGCTTCAAGGTTACGGGAGTGCTTACATCAACTTTCCTTTTAATCAAACCAGTCTGAGCAGGTGTTGCAAAGACAGCAAATGCATTTCTCCCCAACTCTGTCCTGACTGTCTGTCGATAGGAGACTGTGGCCCTCAGCACACAGCTCTGAGCCACCTCGTGTCCCACCAGGTGGACCGAGCCAGGTGGACCCCTCCATCCTCCCTCATCCAATGGGCTTTCAGAGTACGTAAGTGAACTCGGCGCCGGCCGCTGGCCTGGCTGCTCCTGAACCTCAAGCAAACCCGCAGAAGCGAGGGAATGAGAAACCAGCCCTCTGGGTGGTCA
>NW_028061726.1:0-394 GCF_054177405.1 Leptonychotes weddellii
CGCATACGCCAGACGCACGCCTGCACGTGCACAGACACACACACACGCATACACGAGATGCACACCTGCACTTGCACACAGACACACACACGCACGCATACACCAGATGCATGCCTGCACTTGCACACAGACACAGACACGCACATGCACACAGACACGCACGTGCACAGACACGCACACACGCATACACCAGATGCACGCCTGCACTTGCACACAGACACAGACACGCACATGCACACAGACACGCACGTGCACAGACACGCACACACGCATACACCAGATGCACACCTGCACGTGCACACAGACACAGACACGCACGTGCACACAGACACGCACGTGCACAGACACGCACACACGCATACACCAGATGCACACCTGCACGTGCACACAGACA
>NW_028061727.1:0-394 GCF_054177405.1 Leptonychotes weddellii
TCTCTCTCTCATTCTCTCTCTTTCAAATAAATAAATAAAATCTTTAAAAAAAAAAAGAAAAAAGAAAAAATTACAATGCTGAGACTACAAAAAGCTACTGGAATCACACCAGCTACACTAAAAATAACTTAGTATAAACCAGCAACTCCTGTAACGATGATTCATGACAAAATGTTAGGAATCAGAAAACAAAACTTGAAGGAACCGAAAAGTAGGATTAGATTAAATCAACCGGTCAGCCTTTTACAGCTGTACTAGAAGCAGCACTCGCGAACACGGCACCACCTCCCATCGGCTCACCTTCTGGATCTGTACAGCTAACTCTCTTGTTGGAGCCAAGATCAAAGCCTGAGTTTCGCGAACCTGGTAAAATAATTTGTCAGAAAACAGAGAA
>NW_028061728.1:0-8349 GCF_054177405.1 Leptonychotes weddellii
GTATTGAGGAGGGCACATTTTGCATGGAGCACTGGGTGTTATGCACAAACAATGAATCATGGAACACTACATCAAAAACTAATGATGTAATGTATGGGGATTAACATAAGAATAAAAAAAAATAAATTAAAAAAAAAAAAAGAGATCACAAACTAGCAACTGATGTTTGCCCAGACAGAGTGGGATACAGAATCAGAATTCAAGGAAAAAGAAAATAAGTAGCATTAAATTCTGAAATAATGATTCCTTGAATTTTATATGTGTAGACCAAAATTAGAATCTTTTCATGGTCTATAAAACCCAGCATTATATTTGGTATCCATAGCAATGTTTGGCTTAATACTTATGTGGCTTTGAGGTAGCACTGAACTTTCTTATAAAAGTTAGATTGTTTCACACAGTACTAGTGTGGGGTCAAAACTGGTGGACAAGAAAGCATCTTATAAACTCTTTAGTCCTACTAAAAAGTGAAGATTTGATCTGAACTGAAGTTGCAATGTGTGATGAGTACAAAGGCCCAAGTTTAAAATAAAGAAATGAGTTTAGGGAGTAAAGGACTTTTGGAAATTCTGACTTGAGATTTTCTATTTATTTTTAGCTGCAGAAACATCCTCTGTGAAACACTTATCAATTAGTATAAAGTTATTTTTATATCACAGAATCATATATATTTTGGGTTAGATGACAACCCTATATATTTTGTACCATGATATATTCTAACACAGGCATTAAGAAGAGGCTAGTTAAGAGGTTGGTTTGCCGCACATTAAAAAAAAAAAATCTTATTCACATTGGAAAAAAGGAAAAATTCAGTAAATCAGATACTTACTGTTTTTATTTTTAATTTTGTTTTATTTTGTTTCCCTTTGTTGAGATATAGTTAACATATAACATTTTGTAGGTGTAAGATGTACACCAAGTTGACTTGATACACTTAATATATTATGAAATGATTATCACCATTGCATAGCTAACAGCTCTATCTCATCATATAATTACCATTTCTTTTTCATGGAGAGAATATTTAAGACTTACTCCCTTAGCAACTTTCAGGTATACAATTCAGTATTGTTAATTGTAATCATCAAACTATGCATTAGATCTCTAGAAATTATTCTTTTTATAACTAGAAGCTTATACTCTTTGATTGTTATCTCCCTATTTCTTCTACCTCACCCCCCAACCCTGGCAATCATCAGTCTAGTCCCTGTTTTTATGAATTCAGCTTTTTTTAGATTCCACATATCTGGGATATCATCCAGTATTTGTCTATCTCTGTCTGATTTATTTCACCTAGCATAATGCCCATAAGGTCTATCCATGTTGCCATACATGTTAGGATTTTCTTCTTCCTTGCAGCTGAATAATATTACATTGTGCATGTAAACCACAGCTTCTTTATCCATTCATCCATTGACAGATACTTAGTTTTTTTCTATACCTTGGCTTATGTTGGTAAGGCTGCAACAAACATGGGAGTGAAATTATCTCTTCATTCCTGTTTTCATTTCCTTTGTATATATATCCAAAAGTAGGGTCACTGGGTCATATGGTAGTTCTATTTTTAATATCATGAGGAATCTCCATATTGTTTTCCACAATGGCTGCACCAATTTATATTCCCACCAACAGTACACAATGTTTTTTTCCTTTGCTCAACATCCTCACCAAGAATTATTATCTCTTATCCTTTTGATAAGTTTAATAAATACCAAGCAAGATAAAGGCAAAAACAAAACATACAAAGACTCATAACAAATGTGCTGTGAACTAATAATAAAGTGAGTATCATGAAACCAGCCTGTTTCATACAAAGGCTCATTTCATGCAGGGAAATGAAGTTAAGAATGTCTGTTGATATCATGAGAAACCATGCAGTGTGGAAGAACTGAGTAACATCCTTAATATGAAAATAAAAATAACAACAAAAGAATTTGAACCAGCAAATGTAAATATAACAAAATTATTTAAAAAATAGAAAAGTAAAAATATTTTCCTGTAAACAATATCTCAATAAATTTGTCATCAGCAGATCTACAACATAAGAGATCTTTAAGGATTTTCTTCTAGGTTAAGGAGAATAATTCCAATTAAACCTCACATGTATGCAAGGGAATGAAAACAACCAGAAATGGTATATATGTCAGAAAATGCAAGACGTTTATTTTTTTCTGTTTTTTAGTATTTTTAAAAGGTAGTCAACTGTTTATAGGAGAAATAAGAATGCTCTCTGTGAATATTACCATTTATGGAAGTAAAATATAATGACAATGATAGTGCAAAGGAAAAGCTCCACCTCCAGATTTTCTGATTCAGTAGACATGAAGTGGGGATGGAGAATTTATATTTTTAACAGGTTCTCAGCTGATGCTAATGCTGTTTGCCAGGGACTGGTCTTTGGGGACCACTGAATTATAGACTTAATGTTATCCGTATACAAATCTCAGCAAGCCTTTTATTTTTTTATTTTATATTTTTAAAGATTTTTATTAATGTATTTCAGAGAGAGAGAGAGAGCACAAGCAGGGGAGCAGGAGAGGGAGAAGTAGGCTCCCCGCTGAGCAGGGAGTCCGATGCGGGGCTTGATCCCAGGACACTGGGATCATGACCTGGGGCGAAAGCAGACGCTTAACCCACTGAGCCACCCAGGCGACCCCAGCAAACTTTTTAAAAAGAAATTGATAAACTAATTTTAAATGGTTTATGAAAATTCAAAGAATATTGAATAGCCAAAATGTTCTTGAAAAAATATAATATAAAATAATAATAAATATAAAATAATAAATATAATAATATAATATAATATGTTTATCTGGAATAAATAAATAACAATAATAAGATGGCAAAAAAGCTTGAACAGAACTTTCTTGGAAAAGGCAAATGGCAATGTACGTGGAAGAAAAAGTGCTCAGAATTACTTGTCATGAGGGAATCGCAAATTAAAATCACAGTGGTATACTATTACGCCTCAAGTAGGATAGTTAAAATTAAAAGATGGGCAATACCAAGTTTTGGTGAGGATGTAGAAGGACTAGAACTCTCCTCACCCAAGGCTAGTGGGAATGTAAATGTTACAATGACTTTATATTGTTTTTTGGAAGTTTCTATCAAGTTAAATGAACACATACCATATGATACAATAATTCTCAGGCATTTACCTAAGAGAAATGAAAACACACATGCACAAAAACACTTCTATATGAATGTTCATAGAGGTTCTATGAATAGGCGCAATTTGGAAACAAGCTTACTAGAAATCAGCCAAATGCCCATCAACTGAAGACCAGATAATCAAGTTGTGTCATATTCATGCAATGGAATACTACTTGGCAATTTAAAAGAATAAATTACCTTTATGTTCAACATCATGGATGTCAAAAACATTAGGCTAAGCAAACAAGGCCACACAGAAGAGAGTCACACATCTTACATGATTCCATTTTATATAAAACTCTAGGGAAAACATTTAACTTTTAGTGATGGAAGGTAGATTAGTCATTGTCTGTGGCCATGGATGGAGGAGAAATTGACTATTGAAGATATGAGGAATCTTTTGGCAATGATGGAAATTTCCTCTAGCTTGATTTGCATGGTGCTTACATGTGTATACACATTTGTCAAAATTGACAACATTTTATGTTTAAAGTGATTGTATTATATTATAGGTAAAGTATATCTAACTATAGGGGATTTTAAAAGACATTGTACAAAGGGGTGTTCAGGATTACCTGCATTATGTAAGACAGATATCATAACATTATTTTTTTACAACCTTTATCTTATTTAAAATGTTTTTAGATGATGAATTATAATACTACACCTTGAGGAATCTGTTCAATTTCTAATGACATGCATTTTAACCTCTTAAAATCTATAATATATACCACTAGTTGTGGATATTTGAAGATATATGTTTATGTTAGTAATTTGCACATGAAATAATATGTATATGTGTAAAATTACAAACAATTCAAGTTTCTTACAGTTGTAAGTATATTAATATTGTCTTATTATATAAGTATAAAGTACTACCTAATCCATATTTTGATAATATTTTAACTCCAGCAAAATATCCAATAACAATGGCTTCCTGTGCAAAATTTTTATTATTTTGTCTAATCTTTTTGCAGCAAGAATGAGATTATCATTAATAATTATAATCGGGGGTGGGGCCAGAGTCTGAAGAAAGGACCAAATTGTTCTTTGTCACTATGATGCTCTTGTTTTTGTTTTTTTGATTGTTTTTTTTTTCCCCTTGGTTAAATGAAAATGGTTGATGGATTTTAATTTCATTTTATCCCTTTAATTCTACAGTAAATAATTAATCTTTTATGATGAAATATAGTCATGTTTAATAATTCTGTCATTGTCTTTCATTGTAGCCCTGATTCTTAAGACCTTTTGATCCTTAGATTAGGCTTTAGCAAATTTCCTTTCGATGTGCAGACAGACATCTTTCATCAGATGTAGGATTAACCAGGATTAGCAATCTTTCGAGACAGGGACATCCAGGATTCTATTTTCTGCAGTGATCCTTTTTCTGTGGATTATAGGGAGATGTAATATATGAACTACGGTAAGCTCTTCAATGTATTATTTCTTCAAAATATAAGAGAATGGAAAAATAAGGATGGGGAAGAAAATTGCGACATTTTTTAAGACCTGTAATGTAAAACTAGACTCCTTGAGTTGGAAGAGAGTAAAAATATTGCATGAAGTGGGAAGAGAGATTGGGAGAAATAGTAGCTTTTATGAAGAAATCACTGGCACACTTTGCTTCTTTCATGGGGCCTCTCATAGCTCATACAATTCTTAAGAATGAATTTTGAAAGAGAGTACATTTAAGGCCAAATAAGTTCTCCAGGATTTTCCATGAATTCCCAGAAAAGAGGTGTGGGGATTCCCTGTGCAGTCCAATCATTCCTTTAAATCATTAGCTAATTAATCTCATAAAGAGATTCCTTTAAGCATGGTTTTTGTTTCAAATTAAAACTCCATTTGACTCCTCCCCTTTATAACAAAGTACATTCATTCATACTTATATACGTACATAAATTGAAAGAAAATATTTCAGATCTTCAAGCCAAACTGTCTACTTTTTAACCTACCATTTCTTATTCCTCTTTATTTCTCCTTTGTTTCTTTTTAAGTGATAGAAGTTTTATTTTAACCGGCTTCAAAGTTAAATATTTATTCCACAAAACTTTACAGATGTAGTGTTTATAGTCAACTCCAACTATTGAGAGCAACTAGGTCAGCCCATGCAAAGCTACCATACTAATGAGCCAAGTACATGTACGTTTGCATCCTGTTCCACCGTTGGTATAGAATGGGAGATAGCTGGTTCTCAGGATCAACTTCAAAGCCATAAAAAAGTGGATCTTGTTTGTATCCTGATCAAACGCACCGATTTTAAAATGATACTTGCTTATGGAGTTCACATTAGGTAATATTTTGTTTGACGTTATAATGGTATGGCAACTGTGCTAAAGAAAATTTAAATATCCTTATGAGGACATTTATGAGTGAATAAAATGATGCTTTAAATACTTTAGAAGAAATTTTTTAGGGACATAGATGAAATAAGATTAGAAAAATATTGACGGTTGATGAATGTTGGTAATAGAAATATGAGAATTCTTTACACTAAACCTACTTTGTTGTATGTCTGAAAAATTCTAATAAAAACTAATGCAAGAAAAAATAATGCATGAATTTTTTCTCCATATGTTCAATATCAGTAACATTTCAGATATTCACTTAATAATGAATAGCTGAATTCCTACTTAACAGTCACTAGTTGATCCTAAAAGGAACAAAAAAAGCCTATTTAGACAAGGATTTTAAGTTGGCCATACTTTATTTATTTATTTATTTATTTTTCTATTTAGTGTCTATACATAGACACTAAAAATAGAGAGTAGGATGGGGTGCCTGGGTGGCTCAAATGGTTAAGCATCTGCCTTCGGCTCAGGTCATGATTCCAGGGTCCTGGGATCGAGCCCCACGGCGGGCTCCTGGCTCAGCAGGGAGCCTGCTTCTCCTTCTCCCTCTGTCTCCCCCCCTGCTTTGGTCTCTCTCTCTCTGTATCTCTGTGTCTCAAATGAATAAATACGATCTTTAAAAAAATAAAAAACAAAATAAATAAATAAATAAAAATATAGAGTAGGAAAGTCAATGCCTAACATGATGTGAGGTGAGTTTTGGTATTTGATTTAGCTACAAAGGAATTTTAACGCTAAATAAAATATATTTTATTTATGTATTTATTTATTTTTAAAGATTTTATTTATTTATTTGACAGAGAGAGACACAGCGAGAGAGGGAACACAAGCAGGGGGAGTGGGAGAGGGAGAGGCAGGCTTCCCACAGAGCAGGGAGGCCGACGCGGGGCTCGATCCCAGGACCCTGGGATCATGACCTGAGCTGAAGGCAGACACTTAAAAACTGAGCCACCCAGGCGCCCCTAAATAAAATATACTTTAAATGAAATTTAAATTATACAGAGCATAACATTTTATATATGTTATGTAAGTAGTACTACAATTAGGTCTGCACATTTTTAAAAAGAGTATATAAAATGGAATTCTCATTCAGCAATAGAAACTATATAATACTTATAAAGATCCAAGAAAACTATTCACTAAACTTCTCTAAGACTAAATTATATTTTAGGTAGTCATAAATAAGGTTTTTATTGATTAAATGAAAAAGCAAAGTGAATTTACTACCAGATTATTTTATGAGACTCATGGTCATTAGATAAGATCTGTATATCCTCAAAAAAAAAAAAATGGGGGAAATCAATTAAATTTTAAAGACAAATTATAGGTGTGAGATACGTATTTCAGATTATATTTCAATCAAAGGATTAATATTAAAAGATAAGCTTTGTGGGGCATCTAGGTGGCTCAGTCCATTAAGCTTCTGGGTCATGATCGCTTGGGTCATGATCCTGGAGTCCTGGGATCAAGCCTCATGTCCAGCTCCCTGCTCAGAGGGGAGTCTACTCCCTCTCTCTCTGCCCCTCCACCACGCTTGTGTTGTCTCTATCATGCTCTCTCTCTCTCTCAAATAAATGAGTAAAATCTTTAAAAAATAGATAAGCTTTGTTTTAGATTTATAATTTCTTACCTTCTGAAGAATTTGTACCTTCTTGGAGATAAGGGCAATCAATGTCTAATAAAAATATAACGCAATATATGCTCTCTCTCTCTATATATATATATAGAGAGAGGCAGTTTTAATTTTCTAGTGTCCACATTAAAAGGGAAGTAAAAAGAAACTGGTGAAATTAATTTTTAAGAACATATTTTATATAATTCAATACACCCAAAATGTAATTTCAGGAAAAAATCAATAGAAAATCAATATAAAACATTTTAATGAATTTAACTTACTTTTTGTTACTCACACTGAGATTTTGAAATTTATTTTTTTTAGTTTTTATTTAAATCCCAGTGAGTTAACATACAGTGTAACATTAGTTTCAGGTGTGCAACACAACGCTTCCATACAACACCCAGTGCTCATCACAAGTGTACTTCTTAATCCCCATCACCTATTTCCCCCATCCCCCCCACCTCCCCTCCAGTAACCATCAGTTTGTTATTTCTGGTTAAGAGTCTGTTTCTTGGTTTGCCTCTCTTTCTCTTTTATCTCCCCTTTGCTCAATCTAGTGTGTACTTTATACCTACAGAACATTCCAATTTGAATGCTAAATTTTCATTGATCCATATTTGGAGTCCAAAAAATTTATACCTGAAAAAGCAGATTCATATATTCCACATTGTTCCAAGTGTACCTAAAGTTTTCAACAACTTAATAGACTATAAGTTTTTAAATTTCAATGGAAACTTATTAATAAACTAAAATTATAGTTCCTCAATCTCACTAGTTGCAATTCGAATATTTTGTAGCCACATGTAGCTAGCAGCTACCACCTCAGCTCAGGTCTAGCATCTTTCTACACAAGTAGTTTAGGCAATGGAAGTGAAGACTGGCTAGGACCCATTTGGACTGTATATTTTTTTTTATTTTTTTATTTTTATTTTTATTTTTTTATTCTTATGTTAATCCCCATACATTACATCATTAGTTTTAGATGTAGTGTTCCATGATTCATTGTTTGTGCATAACACCCAGTGCTCCATGCAGAATGCGCCCTCCTCAATACCCACCACCAGGCTAACCCATCCTCCCACCCCCCTCCCCTCTAGAACCCTCAGTTGGTTTTTCAGAGTCCATTATCTCTCATGGTTCGTCTACCCCTACGATTTCCCCCGCTTCATTCTTCCCCTCCTGCTACCTTCTTCTTCTTCTTCTTCTTCTTCTTCTTCTTCTTTTTTT
>NW_028061729.1:0-394 GCF_054177405.1 Leptonychotes weddellii
GAGCCTGTTTCTTGTTTTTAGATTTTGAGGTTTTATTTAATTTTTGATTACTAGGTCAAGACCTTGTTGGTAATTTATGTTACTCAAAATGCAAACTTGACTTTGTTGTCCCATAGTAATTTTTTTAATTGAAAGGAAGTGTACTTTTAGTTTTCCTTACTTTGAAGCAGTGAAATTGTTTTTCTTCATAAGTGATAATCATGAGGAAAACCAGTAGTGTATACAGTGAAGTCCGAGAGCTTTTTTTTTCCCCTCCAGATCTGTGATCTAAAACTAAAATTTTGCCTTGATAAATTTGCTGTTGACCAATACTAGTCTTGTTTAGACTAAATAAAAGTAGAATATATGAAATGAAATAGCATGTAAGTCAGAATATGGAAATATTACAAGTTTA
>NW_028061730.1:0-394 GCF_054177405.1 Leptonychotes weddellii
CCCCCTCCCAGGAGAGTGACCACAGGCTCTCACACTCAGTGACGGTGGCTCAGGGAGCTAGGAGATCACATCCATAGGAGACAGGGAGAGGGCTCTGTGGACATAATGGTTTGAAATTCCTGGCAACTGAATCTGGACCTGCACTTTCTTTTTCCTCCCCATCCTGTGCCACCCCCTCCTCAGTGTCAGCACCCTGGCTGGATATCTGAGCAACCCCGCTGGACCCAGAGTTTGCCCAGGTGCCACACTACCTGCCTTTAGAACCCAAAGTCTTTAATTTTTAGAGAAGAGCAGTGAAGGCTTAAGATAGCAGTAGCGCTACCCGCTTCGTGATCTGCACAAACGAGGGCCAAGGCTCAACTCCAGGTCGGTGCCCGGAAGAATTACTCGGTGC
>NW_028061731.1:0-394 GCF_054177405.1 Leptonychotes weddellii
GGCGCCTGGGTGGCTCAGTTGGTTAAGCGACTGCCTTCGGCTCAGGTCATGATCCTGGAGTCCCTGGATCGAGTCCCGCATCGGGCTCCCTGCTTGGCAGGGAGTCTGCTTCTCCCTCTGACCCTCCCCTCTCTCATGTGCTCTCTCTCATTCTCTCTCTCTCAAATAAATAAATAAAATCTTTAAAAAAAAAAAAAAAATACCAACACTTTGCCTCCACCAATTGAAGGAAGTCTCTAGCGATATAGCCCTGGTGTCATATTTTTTCAAAAGCTCCCACCCTCAGGTATTTCTCAAGTGCAGCCAGGGTTCTGAATCACGGGCATCAGGCCACTCCAGGCAGGCAAAAAACAAAAACAAAAACACCCTGCAGTGAAAAGATTCTGGAAAAAAA
>NW_028061732.1:0-394 GCF_054177405.1 Leptonychotes weddellii
CACCTGGGGTCTGAGGCTGAAGGAGACTGGGTTGCTGTTTCAGCGACAGTAGGATTGGAAAGGTGTTGGGGAGACGCTCACCACAGGGGGCTAGGGAAGGGAATGGGGTGGCTTTCTGTGGGTGGACACATTGCTGGACACGTTACTGATGGAAGCTTTCCCTGTCTTTTAATCCTCACAGAATGACTGGGTAAATTTTTTTTTTTTTTTTTAAAGATTTTATTTATTTATTTGAGACAGAGAGAATGAGATACAGAGAGCATGAGAGGGAGGAGGGTCAGAGGGAGAAGCAGACTCCCTGCCGAGCAGGGAGCCCGATGCGGGACTCGATCCCGGGACTCCAGGATCATGACCTGAGCCGAAGGCAGTCGCTTAACCAACTGAGCCACCCAGG
>NW_028061733.1:0-394 GCF_054177405.1 Leptonychotes weddellii
AAGCCAAGACTTCAAACCCTAGCAACTAGCTGTAAAAAAGTAACTCAACGCCTCTGAGTCAAAATGAGAGACTTGGGCTGTTCTTACAACATGGATGGAGACTACATGAAAGTCTCCTGGGTGAATTTCTCAAGCTACACAGTGAGAATCCAGTATGACTTCTCTGGCCCTCCCCCACCAAGTGAGATTCCAACGTGGCTGCACAGGAGTGAGTCACTGGTTGAGAATCACTCGATTTGGGCTCTGGGCACCGATGGCAGTGTGTGCCATCTTGGGTTGCTGAAGTGGAAATAATCTGGCAATAGCAGGTCCCTAGGGTTGTTTCAGCTCTTCCAACAATTAATATTCATGCATATAAAAACAATGCGATAGTTATGCTTGCTAACAATATATC
>NW_028061734.1:0-394 GCF_054177405.1 Leptonychotes weddellii
CAGTTTCATTCTTTTGCATGTAGCTGTCCAGTTTTCCCAACACCATTTGTTGAAGAGACTGTCTTTTTCCCACTGCATATTCTTGCCTCCTCCGTTGAAGATTGGTTGACCATATAATCATAGGTTTATTTCTGGGCTCCCTATCCTGTTCCATTGATCTATGTGTCTATTTTTGTGCCAGTACCATACTGTTTTGACCACTATAGCTTTGTAGTATATCTCGAAGCCTGGGATTGTGATACCTTCAGTTTTATTCTTCCTTTTCAAGATTTCTCTGGCTATTTGGGGTCTTTGTGGTTCCATACAAATTTTAAGAGTGTTTGTTCTAGTTCTGTGAAAAATGCTGTTGGTATTTTGATAGGGATTGCATTAAACCTGTAGATTGCTTTGGGTA
>NW_028061735.1:0-394 GCF_054177405.1 Leptonychotes weddellii
GAGCAGAGCAAAGACCGTTTCCTTCCATGTCTGCTCACCAGCCTCTCCTCCAAGCCCTGCCCCTCACCCCTCTGTAGAGCCTGCCATTCTGACAGTGATGAGACCCTCCCTTCCTTGTGCCCTGTAGCCCCTGCCCACGCCTCATATGGGCCTTTCTGACAGTTTTGACCACCCTACTCTAACGACCAGCATGCGTATCTGTCATCCCACCACGACTGGGTTTCTCAAGGGCAGCCCCTCATGGTGCCTGAGAGAGGGGCTGATAAGTGTTTGAGAAATGAAAGAGGGACTAAGTGAACAAAAATTCCTCAAGGGGGCTTCCTAAAGCAGGTAGCAGTCCATCTGGGTCTTGAAGGAGTGGGTATATTTGGATAGTACTTTTTCTTCAAAGAAA
>NW_028061736.1:0-394 GCF_054177405.1 Leptonychotes weddellii
GAAGAGGGCACCCAGGGCTCCTCCCACTCCAAGCTGCCCGCCCGGAAGACCCACTTCTTGTACATCCTCAGGCCCTCCCAGCAGCTATAGGGGTGGGGACCAGGGAATGCCTGCATGTACCCCCCACCAGACCCCACCCCAAGTACCATATAGAAATAAAGTTCTTATATCTAGCAGCACTTTCTTTTCAGGATCTGTCCCCAGGCCTCAGCCGACTGGGTCATGGCAAGTCCCCACAACCCTAGCCTTAAGAGTGACATCTGGCTTGTGCCACCGGCTCTTGCCAAGGTCTCCAGGCTCGGTTTTCTCACTCAGACGTCTGCCTGCTCATTGAGCAACTCGCTGACCTTGTCACTTCCAGCCCTGTGTGTCCTCCTGTTCCCAACACCCTCAC
>NW_028061737.1:0-394 GCF_054177405.1 Leptonychotes weddellii
ACTGAGGACAGTGACAGCAACTCTAGACATCAGGGAAGCAGATAAAGGCAAGGAAAAACACAGGCTTTCAAGTCCTAAATTAAGGAGGGATGCAGTGGGAAATAGTTGTATTACTGTACTTTGGAGTCTTATCAAGCTGTCCAAAGTGTTTGCATACTGAGTGTTTAAAAATAAGCTTAAGAAAAACAAATGTAGGGGCGCCTGGGTGGCTCAGTTGGTTAAGCGACTGCCTTCGGCTCAGGTCATGATCCTGGAGTCCCGGGATCGAGTCCCGCATCGGGCTCCCTGCTCAGCAGGGAGTCTGCTTCTCCCTCTGACCCTCCTCCCTCTCATGCTCTCTGTCTCTCATTCTCTCTCTCAAATAAATAAATAAAATCTTTAAAAAAAAAAAAAA
>NW_028061738.1:0-394 GCF_054177405.1 Leptonychotes weddellii
ATTATTTATACTATCAATATTCATTTATATTGCACAGGTCATTTTGTCCTTTATTTCTTCCTGCACCTCTAAATATTCATTTTAAATTATCTTCCTTTTGCCTGAAGAATTTTCTTTGGACTGCATATCCTGGTGAAAAATTCTCCTAGGTTTTCTTCATCTGACAAGATTTTTATATCACCTTTATTTCTTTAAGGACTTATGCGTTGTGTATAGAATTTGAAGTTAGAAATTACTGTCTTTTAGCACATTGGGGGTAGCATTACTTTGTCTCTTGGCTTTTATTTTTTATGTTGAGCAATTGACAATCTGTCTGATTGTGGCTCTTTTTAAAGTAATGCGTCATTTTATCTTTGGATGTTGGTAAGATACTTGTCCTCATGTTTGGTTTTCA
>NW_028061739.1:0-8348 GCF_054177405.1 Leptonychotes weddellii
GTGGGAATGCCAGTTGGTACAGCCACCTTGGAAAACAGTATGGAGGTTCCTCAGAAAGTTAAAAATAGAGCTACCCTATGACCCAGTAATTGCACTTCTGGGTATTTACCCCAAAGACACAGATGTAGTGAAAATAAGGGGCACATGCACCCCAATGTTCATAGCAGCAATGTCCATAATAGCCAAACTGTGGAAGGAGCTGAGATGCCTTTCAACAGATGAATGGATAAAGAAGATGTGGTCCATATATACAATGGAATATTACCCAGCCATCAGAAAGGATGAATACCCACCATTTGCATCCACATGGATGAACTGGAGGGGGTTATGCTAAGTGAAATAAGTCAAGCAAAGAAAATTATCATATGGTTTCATCTATATGCAGAACATAAGGAATAGCATGGAGGACATTAGGAGAAGGAAGGGAAAAATGAAGGGGGGCGGATATCAGAGAGGGAGACAAACCATGAGAGACTATGGACTATGGGAAACAAACTGAGGGTTTCAGAGGTGGAGGAATGGGTTAGCCCGGTGATGGGTATTAAGGAGGGCACATATTGCATGGAGCACTGGGTGTTATATGCAAACAATGAATCATGGAACACTATATCAAAAATTAATGATGTACTGTATGGTGACTAACATAATAAAAAAAAATTATAACTCAATAAAGGTGATTTTTCAAAATAGATGCAAAGCCCCCAAAGTTTGGCTCCAAATCTCTTGCTACTACACCATTTTGTAATCTACAGAGGATATTAAAGTATAGTTATATTAAAGAAAAAAAAACCTCCTTAAGTAAATTCTATTCCTGAAAAATGCAAAAGGTAAATAGCTAAACAGAAAAGGATAAATTATCAACATAATTTTCTATAAGCATTTTTTCATTTAAATTTTTAAATTGTATCCTTAGAGGAAAAAGATCAAGTCTGGTGTTTATATATCCTTTATAGTTTTCACTTAATTATAAAAAGCTATAGTCTAATAAGCCCTAAGATGTTCTTCATTTCTTTATGCTCCCTATTCTAGTCCATACTTTGAACTGTTCAGAACCAATATAAATTTTTCTTATTCGTTAGACCAAAATGTAAGCATGACTTTTATATTAGCATTAACCCAAAGTTAAATCCCATGAAAATAAGCTTTTTGTGGAAAAAATCAATAGCAAATTAGTAATTAAATTATCATTGGTCAGACATAATCCTTAAAACCTAGATGATGATGATAAGGAAGGACAAAAAGTGATTTAGCCAAAAAGCATGAGTCTCAAAGGACTCACAAAGTTTCTAGTCACCCTCAAACTGCTGTGTGGAAGCAGCCTTGAGCTCTGAGCCTTTTTCCTCTGGGCTAGCATCTGGTTGTTTCCCTCCAGAGAGACTGGAATCCATTTCCATCATCCCCATCCTCAAAATAGGCTGAGATATTTAACTTCAATTTTTTCAACTTAAATCCTACCTCTCAAAAATAAGGTACGGCACAGCACCTTAATTACTACCCAAGTTTGTCGGTGTATATACTGGGCTGACATTGTCAACTCTCCTTGAGATCCCAGGGACAAACGGAATAAGCCCTTGACATCTACAAGGAATAGGTCTTGGTATCTTGGACAATCCCCAATTTGGAATAATATGCCAGAAAATTATTCTCCCTATAACTTGCATTAATGTATAATTTCATAAAATTTATTATAAGGACAGCAATAAGTAGAAAACATAAAAGCCTCAAAGAAATAATTAATAATATCAGCTACCATTGATTAAACATTTTCTCTATGCGAGATATACTTTATCTGTATTAATTTTTTAATCCTTACAAATACTGAATGGTAGTCTCAGCTCACATACCAGATCAGTGTCCCTCTTCTCCATAGCAACCATTGACTGTGCAATTAAAATTTGTGTCTTGGAAAAACAACTATACATTATGATATTGACCTTTCAGGAGGCTCACAAATAACTGAAACCATGAATGAATACCAAAGCTTGATCATACTGATAACCTCCCTCATCTTATACCCCCACTTCCATCTCAAATGACACCAGTATTCCAATAGCTCATCATTTCTTTATGACTGGCCTTAGTTCTCTTTCAGTGTCATGAGGAAAGGAACGAAAAAAGTGATAATTCTCTAATTAGAGTGTCCTCTCTCTTATACACATACATACATATATATATATACATATATTTCAGAGGTATAGTCAACAATAACCAGTGTCAAAATAAGCGATTAATATGCTATATTATTGGGGAAACTTGACCAATGCCCATTCAAGATAGCTCCCTCTTAAGGGAGAAATTCCTCTTTTATTTTACAATTTCACTTTTCTTCACTGGCCTTATAAATTAAAATGCTTTTGCCTCAAGGACAGTGGGAAGGATATTAAGTTTTTATTCATCATTATCTGGAATCGTTCTTTCCAAATGATCTTCATGTTGAGACCTTATTGATAGGGTATTGGAAGGAGCAGAACCCCAACCACCTGACCTCCCCGTTAAGGAAACTTCAGAGAACTATTAGAAATCATGGGTGGAGAGACACTAAATTGGGAGAGCAAAAGCCTGGATCAGAGACTGTACAAGTGCAGCCCCATGAGCCAAATCTGCTTTGTAAATGTGTTTTGTCTGACTCAGTTTTTGTTTTTCTTTGTTGTCAGCATTTTAAAATTGAAATATTTTACATAAAGTATCTGGACTCCCAGCTTTTATTTAAAAATCAGATGATCTGGGGGCACCTGGGTAGCTCAGTCAGTTAAGCATACAACTCAATTTTAGCTCATGAGATCGAGCTCCACGTCAGGCTCTGCACTGAGCATGGAACCTGCTTGGGATTCTCTCTCCCTCGCTCGCTCTGCCTCTCCCTATCCCCACCCCTGCTCGAAGGTACTCTCTTAAAAAAAAAAAAAAAAATCAGATGATCTGGCTATACTGAGTCCCTGTTTTCACATGTAAATAATCAGCTAGATCTGTGTGTCAGTGACTCTTTCATGTAAGCTGCTTGCCACATTCCCTAACACCCTCTTTTATGTTATAATCCATAACCCTAAATTGTTTCTTACCTGGCCCTGGTAGCAGTTGACTTTGTGATCACCGACCAAACTTCTAATAAAATTATGCTACCAATAAGCTAACTGACTTTCAGCAAGTCATTAAATCTCTTTGGGATTCAATGTGTGCACTTGACACTGGGAAGGGAAGCTTAGGGCACATGACATCCTCATCTCTAAGAGTACTTCTAACTCTAATATGTATTCTAAAATTTAGAATACTCGCGATAGAAATGGACTTCCTGCTGTAACTTATACTATCAGTGAAATCTTGTCTTGACTATCATTAAACTAAATTTAAAATAGTCAGTTGTATTAGTGTATTTAATCACAAGAAAATAATTCACTAATTTAGGAGCACTGAAAAGAAATATACTTCAATATTAAAGCCTTTAGAAGGACTTATCCCAAGAAGGGCTTGATTTGGAAAATTTTGACTGAATGAGCAGCCTCTCTGAACACCTGGGCACTGCTGACTTCAATTAGATTACAGCTGGTATTGTTCATTGTCTATTTAAAGCCTAACAAAGAAAAGAGAAAGTGGTATAGTCATTCTCTTCAATTAAATCTTCCACACAACTGATTTAGAAAGTGATTTTACCCATGATTTACCCAAACTTTCTTTGCCATAATTACTCTACATTATCTAATTTGGATTTGTTTTCAACCTATTATTTCAAAAAATTAAGTCACTTAAACAGCACTAATTTTCTTGCTACTACCTGCCACTTTAGATCACATTCTCAAAAGTGTATTTGCTGGATCAGACTACACCAAGTGTATACAAAACTGCTATCTTCAGGGATCATCAAAAAACCAATGTAAGATTTTCTAGGAAATAAAATAATAAGCAAACTGATAAGCTGATAAGAGTATTAATTGCTCTATCCTCACTTGTCATTAGAAAAGGTCATTTTTATTTCTCCAAGTGAGAAGAGTTTAAGGCCTTGCCACTCAAAGTGTAGTTTGCAAATAAGCAGCATCGGCATGTCCTGGGAGCCTGCTGGAAAAGCAAAATCTCAGGCTCCGCCCCAGACCTGCTGCATTAGAACCCACAGTTTAGCACAATCCTCAGATGACTGATGTGCAGATTAGTTTGGAAAGTACTGGTCTGGACACAGAGGAAGAGTACTCTTGTTAGAACGGGGAGCCCTGAGTTCTAATCCTGATACTGCCTCTTATTAGCCGCACTTAGTTTCACCTCAGTTTTGTCATCTGTAAAATAAGACCAAATACTAATTACCTGATTTTATCTATTTATTATATCTGACAACCATGACACACAGTAAGTCTACAATAAATACTTGCCAAGTCTAGCTACCAAAAAAAAAAAAAAGAATCATATGGTAACCCCTATAAAAATTCTGACTCTACTTTGAAGTTAAAAATCAAATGTACTTTTACATTTTACATGATTAAGATATGGAATTACTTTCTTTGCTGATTTGTCTTAAAGCCTTAAATGAAGATTAAAAGAGAAATGGTTTCCTTCCTCTTCCCTCCCACTTTCCCACCAACTCATCCTTCCTCCAAATACAAATGAAGGGGAGAGGCCTAAAGAGAAAAAACTGATTGAGCACTGCAGTGATTTTTCAGGATGTCCAAATGAATGTAATTAAATTAAACTCCTTCAAAGCCCCACATCTAGCCACAAAGGATCATGCTGTTAAATAGTTAAATGATAAGATAGCAACACAAAGCAAACTTATCCACAGCACAGATGCAATGTTGGGGTATAAGCCTTGATCTGTTTGGAGAGAAGGCAGCAAGATAATGGTAACAGAGGTTTGCTAAACTAAATGAGGAAAATCAAAACAGACAACAGTACTAAATGTAACCAAAACACCATAACAGATATCTCTGAGTGACATGGATAACATATGAGATATAGGGGATGAACAGTTCCAGGCAGCACCTGATGAGAACCCTTTGACTAACCTGGGACCCCAACTTTTGAACTATGGGCCAAACCTACAAACTGTAATATGCTATCATATTTGTAATACCAAAGAAATCGCTCTTCCAATTTTGGTTAATAATGGGTTTTCTATACAAATAATGATCTTAACTTAGATTTCAAAAATTTATTTTATAAAATTCATTTTAACTCAAATGACTCCCTAGTTACCATTTGCTTATGGAGCTTATACATGACCACTTGAATGTTTTTTCCCAATGCCACTAGAGTAATAGTCACCACTTGCCAAATAGCAGCCTTTCCATCCTCTGGTATCTCTTGGATATTCCAAAGTGGTTGGGAATATCTCACATTGAATTTACACAGCTTCCTATTTCTACTGCCCTTATACTCTGGCTCTTAATGTTCCTCTTGGTTAATATAACTTCTCTTGTTATGCTTGGCAAGGAAGCTGCATGGTGGTAATAACCTTTGACATCCTCTGAGGTGTCTATTTTCTCAACTTCTGGTGCCTGGACCACCATCCTGCCTGCCTCCACGTTCCTGGCATAAACATCACCTGCAGCCCTATTCGGGTCATCAGTACACTGATGTTAACCCACTCTTGACCTCCAGTCCTCACCTGGAAAGAAAGATTTTCACATTTTCATCTCTGCATATGAGGCAAAAGGAATCAACAGCAGAAATGCTTGGGCTTATAGTGATAAAGTGCTTTCAACTTTACCACCCAACCATCTCTTTTCCAGGGTCATAAGCATCTCACATACTAATTCTCCCTTCCCATTGTGACAGACACCTTCATTTGTTGTGATGATCCTTCAAAAATGTCACAAATGTCAGTAAGAGCCTCACCCTGGATCTCAAGCAAATCAAGAGATAAAGTTACAAATAAGGGTAGGGCGGAGAGGAAAGCATTTCGTGCCTCCACATACTCAGTACTGATCATGTTAGCCCCTACCAGCATGAGAGTTCTAATTGCTCCATAAATTTCCCAGCATTTGGTATGGTCAGAGTTTTTTATTTTTGTTATTGTTTTTTATATAATTTTAACTGCTCTAAGGATATGCCATCCCAGTTATTATATTAATTCCTTGGATTTCCTTGACGTAACTTATGCTATTCTACAAATTGGGGAAAAAGAATGACACATATAATTATGTGATATGTGACTGAACAACAAGGATAAAGGTATCTTTTTCATAAGTTATTTCTACCACAATGGCAAATACCTTAATATCTGTACTTATCAATAATTAAAAATTGGCTTAAGACATATACTACTTAAACAGTTCTTAAAGTATATTTTTAAGTTTAGTTTTTGTTAACCTTTTAAACTTCTCTTTTCCTAGAAAGAGTACAGAAAATAAATGATTGAAAACACAAGTGCCCAAATTACAACAGCAGATAATATAAGAACATAAAATCAGTCAAAATAAAAAACTATTTATCACATATCAAATTGACAAAGGTTTTTGAAATGATATGTCTAGGGTTGGCAAGGGTGGGTAAGGTAAAATAGGCATTCTCATATATTACTCACGGAACAGACTTTTTGGAAACCCATTTGGCCATTTATGGTGAGAGCCTTGACACTGCTCATATCATTTGACTCAATAATACCATTCCTAGAAATGTTTAATTCTAAATAAATAATCAAAGATCAGGACAAGTATTTATCTTCAAGGATTTCAGCATTGTTTATAAAGCTAGAAAATTGGAAATAACCTAATTAACCAAAAGTAGAAGAATGAATAAATCAATTATGGCTCATGCATGTGATATTATGCTGCCAATAAAAATCAAAGAATATTTACCACATAAATAAGTGCTACTCATAGAACATTTAAAGAATGAGACATAGGGGCGCCTGGGTGGCTCAGTCGTTAAGCGTCTGCCTTCAGCTCAGGTCATGGTCCCAGGGTCCAGGGATCAAGCCCCACATCGGGCTCCCTGCTCAGCGGGGAGCCTGCTTCTCCCTCTCCTACTCCCCCTACTTGTGCTCGCTCTCTCTCTTGCTGTGTCTCTCTCTGTCAAATAAATAAATAAAGTTAAAAAAAAATGAGACATAAAGATTACCACAATTTTATACAGGAAAACAATGTACCTTAAAATGCAAAAGGAAATTACTAAAAGTTTAACAGTGGAACATGTCCTTGAAGAGTTTACACTTGAGTTGGTAGATATATTGAGTTGGTAGATGTGTTACTTATATCTACTTAGCAATATGCAAGTAATATACAATAAACAAGTAATATATCAAAGCACAGAGGCTTGACCAACTAATTATTATCAGTGTACAGGGAATATCCTTTTAACTGAATCTGGAACAATGAGTAGTTTCCCAGATGGAGAACTAGTAGAAAGGCATTCTTACAGGAAGAAATAATGTATGCAAAGCCACTGAGTTGTCTATCCCTGGTATCTAGGTCAAGGGTCAAATGCTCAATTAATATTTGTTGAATACACTAATGAATGAGTTAAAAAGAAACAATTTCATTCTGACTGTTCTTTGTCTCCTATATTTCAGATCACTAAAAGCTTACTATAACAACGTAAGGATATATTACCTATATCCAAATTAACTAATTTTATATCAGTTACATCTTAGAATGTTACTTCTGAAAATCATCTTGCAATTTCTTAATTTCATCAGTAATTGATCAGTAAGTTATTGACTAGTTAATGTAAGGGGAATACCCCTCAGAAATTACTTAAGGGTGTTAACTCTTTACCTTATATCTTAAGGAACAGGTGACATTTAGAACAAGAGCCCTTTGTCTACTCACCAACTATAAATCAAAAGAAAGAATGTAATTGAGTTTGGATACTTTTTCTTAAAAAAAAAAAAAAAACCTACTACAAGGAGATATTTGATACAATTTAGGCTTCTTTTAAAAAGATTTGTTTGTTATTGTTTATTCTTCCTAAAATAATAAAGTGATATGTTGGCAATGTTGCCCGCAAAACTGATATTAAAATCCCTGTACAGTTACTTAATTCCTGAGTCATTACTTAACTTTTTCACATCCATAAAGACTGAAGTCCATCATCCTTTGTCAGCAATTAGGAGATGGAAGGTTTGGATGGAAACTTGGTAATGTTTTTCTAATCTAATGATAGTTGACAGAAAAAAATGTCTACTGAAAGGAAAAGCAGAGGGATACAATCTCAACCAAGACAAGATTTATTTTTTTTTATTCTTATGTTAATCCCCATACATTACATCATTAGTTTTAGATGAAGTGTTCCATGATTCATTGTTTGTGCATAACACCCAGTGCTCCATGCAGAATGTGCCCTCCTCAATACCCACCACCAGGCTAACCCATCCTCCCATCCCCCTCCCCTCTAGAACCCTGTTTGTTTTTCAGAGTCCATCGTCTCTC
>NW_028061740.1:0-394 GCF_054177405.1 Leptonychotes weddellii
GCAATGCTACCACAGAAGCAGGATGTAGGCTGCTAGAATTCCATCATAACCTTTTTTGTGCCACGGATCCCATTCCCAGTGTGGTGAAATCTGTACACTGCTCCCTGGAATCAGGTTTTTAAATGCCACATATGAGTTTAAAGCAAGCCAATGTGAGCGTGGAATGTGATTATTAAAATACTGAAAGGTAATCAAATTTAATGATAGCAATATACGTGGCTCTTTCCTTACAGGTGAGGTGATGAGGTGGCTGGTCTAATAGCTGTCCTTTTGAGGCCGTGATGAGCATCAGTGCTACTCAGAATTGCTGCAGAAACTGCAATGTCATATTAAAATGCCAGTGGTTTCATTTGCAACGATGTGGATGGAACTGGAGGGTATTATGCTGAGCGAA
>NW_028061741.1:0-394 GCF_054177405.1 Leptonychotes weddellii
AGCCCGATGCGGGGCTCGATCCCAGGACCCTGGGATCATGACCCGAGCTGAAGGCAGACGCTTAACGACTGAGCCACCCAGGCGTCCCCATTTCTTCATTTTTAAATGGTGGCATACTATACGCGTACAATGCTGTAGCAAGCACATATATGTTATACCATACTGTATTTTTCCCAAATGATTTTTTAAAGATTTATTTTTTTTTTTCTTAAAGATTTATTTATTTTTTTTCTTAAAGATTTATTTATTTATTTTTATTTATTATTTTTTTTTATTCTTATGTTAATCCCCATACATTACATCATTAGTTCTAGATGAAGTGTTCCATGATTCATTGTTCGTGCACAAAACCCAGTGCTCCATGCAGAACGTGCCCTCCTCAACACCCCCCACC
>NW_028061742.1:0-394 GCF_054177405.1 Leptonychotes weddellii
ACAATACATTATATGTTAAAAAAAAGAAGAAGATAGTAGGAAAGGAAAAATGAAGGGGGGAATTGGAGTGGGAGACGAACCATGAGAGACTATGGACTCTGAAAAACAAACTGAGGGTTCTAGAGGGGAGGGGGGTGGGGGATGGTTTAGCCTGATGATGGGTATTAAAGAGGGCACATATTGAATGGGGCACTCGGTGTTATATGCAAACAATGAATCATGGAATACTACATCAAAAACTAATGATGTATGGTTATTAACATAACATAATAAAATAAAATTAAAAAAAAAAGAATGAGATCTTGCCATTTGCAACAACATGTATGGACCTAGGGGGTATTGTACTAAATGAAATAAGTCAGACAGAGAAAAACAAATGCCATATGATTTCACT
>NW_028061743.1:0-394 GCF_054177405.1 Leptonychotes weddellii
CCAGAAAGTGGTCGCTTTTCTGATGAGAGAGTTGTTGCTCTTCTTTTCTTCAGTCTCCTGTTGAGTTTGTAGGTGTTCAGAATGGTTCGATCCCTATCCAGCTGAATTCCTGAGAGGAGACGAAATCCAGGTCTCCTACTCCTCCGCCATCTTGCTCCGCCTCTCCATTTCAGGTGCTCTTAATTTCTTTCTGTTCATTTGAGAATTAACTGATATCTGATGTCATTACTTTTAACCTTTAGGACTACACTTCGTATTTTTTGTAAAATACATAAAATTTGTTTATCTGATTCATTTTAGCTTACTAAGGCAGATTTTCTTTTCCAGTATAATTAGAAATAACTAATAGGTCTTAATATTAGTTAACAAATTTTGATATGTTTTATTTTTATTA
>NW_028061744.1:0-394 GCF_054177405.1 Leptonychotes weddellii
AAACGAAGAGGATGGACAAAAACAAAGAGGATGGACAAATCAAAAATGTCAAAAATCACCCTAAACCTGGAATGTCAAAAAACGAAGAGGATGGACAAAAACGAAGAGGATGGGCAAATAAAAAATGTCAAAAATCACCCTAAACCTGGAATGTCAAAAAACAAAGAGGATGGACAAAAACGAAGAGGATGGACAAAAAACGAAGAGGATGGACAAATCAAAAATGTCAAAAATCACCCTAAACCTGGAATGTCAAAAAACGAAGAGGATGGACAAATTAAAGTAAACCTCAAGTCGTAACCTGTGAATATCACAGAGTTTAAGCAAAAAAGTCATGACCTATGCATACCAGGCGAAGGAACAACGGAAACATCGAGAACTGCAGAGCTGCGGC
>NW_028061745.1:0-394 GCF_054177405.1 Leptonychotes weddellii
GCCTGGGTGGCTCAGTCGGTTAAGCGACTGCCTTCGGCTCAGGTCATGATCCTGGAGTCCCTGGATCGAGTCCCGCATCGGGCTCCCTGCTCGGCAGGGAGTCTGCTTCTCCCTCTCCCACTCCCCCTGCTTGTGTTCCCTCTCTCGCTGTGTCTTTCTCTGTCAAATAAATAAATAAAATCTTTAAAAAAAAAAAAAAATGATAAACACAACAGGGTCCAGAGATGCTAATGACTTGTCCAAAGTGTCACAGGCAGAGGGGGACAGAGCCAGATCCAGAACACAAGTGTTCTGACTCTCAATCCAATGCTCATTTCTGTCAGATTCTGCCAGAAAGTCCCCAGGACCCCTCAGACTGCTCTCTCTCCAGCCCTCTACCACCCCCACCTCCTTA
>NW_028061746.1:0-394 GCF_054177405.1 Leptonychotes weddellii
GGCACTGGCAACATCTGCTTTTAAAAGTTTTGGTAGAATTCAACACTAAACTGTTCTGGTCTGGGATGTTTGAGAAGCTAGCTTCTTGATGGGCTTCCCTATCTTCTATAGAAATATGTGGAAATTGTACTGTTTATAACTTAAAAGATTGGATCCATTTTAATAAGGCTTCTATGTCATTGTAAAGGGTTTGGGAAAAGTTGGCTCAACATTATTTCTTAAATGTCATTAGATTTGATGATTATTTCTACATAAAAATATGTGCTTGATTAGCATTTTTCCCACTTCTCCTCACCCCACACCCCATCTCCATCTGTTTATTCCTTTTATTTTTAAATTTTATTTTATTATGTTATGTTAATCACCATACATTACATCATTAGTTTTAGATGAA
>NW_028061747.1:0-394 GCF_054177405.1 Leptonychotes weddellii
GGCGCCTGGGTGGCTCAGTTGGTTAAGCGACTGCCTTCGGCTCAGGTCATGGTCCCGGAGTCCCGGGATCGAGTCCCGCATCGGGCTCCCTGCTCGGCAGGGAGTCTGCTTCTCCCTCTGACCCTCTCCCCTCTCATGCTGTTTC
Organism: Leptonychotes weddellii; assembly: GCF_054177405.1. Lineage (NCBI taxonomy): Eukaryota > Metazoa > Chordata > Mammalia > Carnivora > Phocidae > Leptonychotes > Leptonychotes weddellii. The sequence goes on from NW_028061747.1 coordinate 146, forward strand.
TCTCTCTCTCTCTCTCTCTCAAATAAATAAAATCTTAAAAAAAAAAAAAAAAAAGTGATATAGTGAGTATCTTTGTTTTGTCCTGACTTTAATGAAAATGCTTTTAGTATTCTAGTATTTTATCCTTACAAATTGGCTTTTTGGCTTTAAGGGTGTGTGGGTGGGTGTGTGTAATTGTATTTTAAGAACACATCCTTCCCTTCCCATTGTTTAGAAATTTTCATTTTAGGGTTCCCTGCTCGGCAGGGA
>NW_028061748.1:0-394 GCF_054177405.1 Leptonychotes weddellii
AAAAATACTAGGGGCGCCTGGGTGGCTCAGTCGGTTAAGCGTCTGCCTTCGGCTCAGGTCATGATCCCAGGGTCCTGGGATCGAGCCCCGCATCGGGCTCCCTGCTCTGCGGGAAGCCTGCTTCTCCCTCTCCCACTCCCCCTACTTGTGTTCCCTCTCTCGCTGTGTCTCTCTCTGTCAAATAAATAAATAAAATCTTAAAAAAAAAAAAAAACTAAAATGATAAACTACTTTTGTCTCCTTTTGCACACAATGAAAAGTTTCTTTAGGGTATGTGATGAAAAACAGGATTCCAGGGCTGCTTATTTTCAAGGTTGCTAGATACTGTTTCACATATTGCCCACCAAAATGGGCGTACAAATGTACATCCACCGAGGAGCACATAAACTTAGAG
>NW_028061749.1:0-394 GCF_054177405.1 Leptonychotes weddellii
CTGCAGAATGCTTGACGAGGATGCTGCAGAACTGTCAAGACCACCAATAATCAGGGAAGCCTGAGAAATTGTCATAGCCCAGGGGAGCTTAAGGAGACAAGATGGCGGGGCGCCTGGGTGGCTCAGTCGTTAAGCGTCTGCCTTCGGCTCAGGTCATCCCAGGGTCCCGGGATCGAGCCCCGCGTCGGGCTCCCTGCTCTGCGGGAAGCCTGTTTCTCCCTCTCCCACTCCGCTTGCTTGTGTTCCCTCTCTAGCTCTCTCTCTTTCTGTCAAATAAATAAATAAAAATCTTTAAAAAAAAATCCTTAATCTCAAACAATTTGTCTATGTAATTTTTTTGGCTACGGTTACTTGCATTTGGGACTGGAAGCAAATAAGTCAGAAGTCTACTGTA
>NW_028061750.1:0-8348 GCF_054177405.1 Leptonychotes weddellii
GAAATCCAGGTCTCCTACTCCTCCACCATCTTGCTCCGCTAACATTTTCAATTATTGAGAGGCTTTCAATGATTTATCTTCTCGGAATTTCCTGGGAAATTATTGGACAATATGTTCTACTCAAAAAAGTTATAAATCAGTCCTGGTAAAAACATAAGATATATGAAACCAGGAATCTAACTCAAGTTCAGGGCAAAGGGGGTTTCTAGAATAATGAATGACAGTGGTGTACAGATAACCTAAAGAGCTCCAGGAAGAATGTATTCAAGAAGAAAGTTCTAACTGATAGATGTTTATTTATATATTTATTTATTTAAGAGAGAGAGGGAGAAAGGAGAGGAAGGGCAGAAGAGGAGGGAGAGGATCTCAAGCAGACTCCATGTTGAGTGTAGAGCCTGATGTGGGGCTCAGTCCCACCACCCTGGCATCACACCCTGAACTGAAACCAGGAGTCACATGCTCAACTGACCAAGCCACCCAGGCACCCCTGATAGATGTTCTGATGTATCTGACCATAATAAAGTTGCTGTAAAGTTCTTTCCAGGAATTTATATAAAAAATAATGATGACTTCATAGACATCTAATCCAAATAATTAAAAAAATCAAGAAATAGGAATAAGAACATATTATCTAGTAGAGGCATCTTAAGTAGAAATATATATAGCAGACCAAACATCTAAAACTGTTATAAGTAATTACTTCTGTGGAATGAGCTGTAAGAGAAGAATTCTATAATTGTTTAGCTTTTAAACTGTATACATTGGTAACCTAGTAAAAGAAGTATTAATGTACATAATCTTTAAGTGTACTTCCTTAAAATTATCTTAGGGGAAAAAGTCAAAGGCAAACATGAAAGTAAACCTACAGTCATGTTCATTGTAGCATTATTTATTATAGGAGAAAACAAAATAATCAAAATATCCAGAAATAGGACACAGTTCAAGTGATTCTAGTGTTTATTATTGAATACCCATATTAAATGTGAAGCTGCAGATACATTTTGTTATTAAAAAGCTTTCATAATGTATTAAGTAAAGATGCTATGGACATGATCCTATCTTTTATAAATAAGAGAAAGACAGAAAAATCTGGTAGGAACTTAATGAGCAATAACATTAATCATCATTAACTGTGAATAGAAGTATAGACTTCTTTTTCTTTTTTTTTCCAAACAATTTTGTTTTTCTTTATCCTCATACTAGAAATATGGTGATAGATTGGAAAATAGAAATATTTTACAGCTCTTGTTGTCAAGAGATGATGTCTATTTCCTTATCCCTTGAATCCAAGCTGGCCTGTGACTTGCTTTCACCAAGAGAATGTGGTGTAAAAATCAAAGTAGGAGGGAAATTTCTTTGAGTTTCCCACTTTTTCCACTTAAAACAAGAGCAGTTATTCTATCAATGCATTTCTAACTGTAATGTTATTATCAGATTCTCATTTGGTTGAGCTCATTATAAGTGTGAGTTCTAGTTTGAATATGAATGGAACATTTACCTTGAAACAATACATTTAAGTAATACAGATGAATTTGGACCAAAGTTAGCAGTCTAACTGGAACATCCTGGAGGTTCACCCTACACTGCCTGGGCCATGGGTACAGACTCATCCATTTTCTTTCTTTCTTTCTTTTCTTTTTTTAAGATTTTATTTATTTATTTGACAGAGAGAGACACAGAGAGAGAGGGAACACAAGCAGGGGGAGTGGAAGAGGGAGAACAGGCTTCCCGTGGAGCAGGGAGACCAACGCAGGGCTCGATCCCAGGACCCTGGGATCATGACCTGAGCCTGAGGCAGACGCTTAACAGCTGAGCCACCCAGGCACCCCAGACCCATCCATTTTCTTTTTTTAAAAGATTTTATTTATTTATTTGTCGGAGAGATAGAGAGCATAAGTAGGCAGAGAGGCAGGGAGAGGGAGAAGCAGACTCCTCGCCAAGCAGGGAGCCTGATGTGGGACTCGATCCCAGGACTCTGGGATCATGACCTGAGCTGAAGGCAGCCGCTTAACTGACTGAGCCACCCAGGTGCCCCCAGACTCATCCATTTTCTAAGGGGATAGTGGCCTGAGGCAGGCTGAGGAAGAAGTTGAGTTCCCGTTCCCTTTCAGTTATGAGCAGAGTTAGAAGAACACACCTGAAAGGTTCATGATTTTGTTCAGATTATTTAACTTATTTTGTTAGGATCTACTATGTTTTGATCAACATTAACAATAATTTGGTACTATTCCACATTTAAATCTGTGGATTTTTATTTATTTTTGTCTGATTTTGAAATGAGAGTTGAGTGCCAGTTTTGTGAGAAGCTTGCTTTACTGAAGGTCTACTCTTGGGGAGCATAGTCAAGTTAATAATAGGATATAACTATGGTTAAATAATATAATGAGCAGGATAACACTTTAGACCCAATGTTCTGGACCAATTCAGCCCAGTTGGGAAATGTGGGCTGTTTGTAGTCAGACAATACCACTTGGCTGAGACATATCAGGAGAGGTGTTAGGAAACAAAGACTATAATTGAAGCTAATTAGGATAATATGTGTAAATGCAACGTTACACATATTAACATATAAACATTAAACTTTTAACTAACATAGATTAACTCAGCATTGTTTGGTTGATCCTGCATACAATGTGTTTGGACTGCACCTTTATGCTATTTTTCATGTTTCTGTTGTCTGGTTTTCATTCAATTAAAAAACATCTTAATCCTAAAGGACAAGTATAGTATGAAAAGATGTTGGATACAAGAAACTTCATGGGTCTGCTCTATTTTATAAGTACAGTTTAATTTTCCAATTTGATGTGGCCCTTTCATCATTAAATTTGTGTGAATCGAACCTTTAGACCAAGCTAAACTTGTCAGAAATTTTAGACAGTTTTTTCATTAAAATCCATTTCCCCCCCTCAACTGTTCTTGCAATGTGAGGATGATGTGTGTCATACAGGAATTTTTGTATATTAAAGAATTGGCTCATTTGTTTTCTAACCTGATCTGTGGGATGGTTCAGAATAATAGAAACAGAAACAAGAGATCATTTTGTCACTGCAATAAAATCAACTCTTCTGTGAGATTTGGCTTCTATCAATCCAGAAATTAGATATGCCATCACTAAATAATCATCATAACAGTTTCCCTTGGAATATTAAATTAGGCCTATTTGTAAATTTAGGAAAGGTCTCACTTAGACTTGTCATAATTCATCTTACTGTTTGTTTCTATATCATGAGCTTGACAGATCATGCTTATGAAATGATAGTATTTAGCAATTTTCATGAAATTGGGGGCAAATATGTATTTCTTACCTCATCTATTATCTCCTTTGCCTATCTGAGACACACAGTGCATGAACAAGATGTAGAAAAATAACCTGAGGAGAAATCAGGCTATCATTTGGGGTTTCCTGCAGATTATTAACATTTAAAAAAACACTTTGGTGGACTCTAGGGTGGACCTCAAGAAGAAACTCCCAGAAGAGCACTAAGACTACTGACAGAAATGTTACATCTTTCTCTGTCAGGAAACTGGGGAATCAGAAAACTGCTCATTTAACTTCTGGTTCTAGAATCAAACCAGTTTGGTTTCAATCCACAAATCAGAAAGTGATAGACAAACTGCTGGCTATAAGGAAAACCTTGCCTTAGCTACAATCTAGGAATGAACCACTACCATTTTCATCAGGAAAACTCCCATGCTATCTCTCTGCCCACATATCATAGGCATTTTTCCATAAAAGTAGATCTGATTGGTAGAATGTAATTCACATATACAGCTCAAGCTTCAAGTGTATATTCAAATATAGTCTTAAGTTTTCTGTCCTCTGCTGTATAGAAGGTTGGCATACATGCTGAACAAGCCAGGCTATTGAGATTGAAACCCTTTATGATTTTAAAATTTTCAACAATTATTGTTACTAAAAATAACAACAAAAGAATTAGTTACTTAAAAATTTAAATAAAATTAAAATAAAAAAACAACTTGATGGATTTCTACTACTGGCCATGATAAAGAAACTAGTGCTAAACCTAGCCCTACTGTCATTACAACTATAAGATTGGATAAAGTATATGAAATAACCATTTTCAGATACTGACCACCAGGCAGTGAAAGACTTTGGCTCCTGAAGGAACATAATCACATAAGATGAGACCAACTTTTGCTTGGAGTCACTTTCCAGACTGTGGCATAGGGCAGTACAATCCAAACAGAAGTCAGTAGTCTCAATAAGCTAAAGAGACAAAAATCAGAGTCAGGGCTGCTAAGGCATTTGGAATTTATGAGAGAGTAGGGAGGGTGTTACTTAGTAAAGAAACTGGAAATATGCACTGAATACTTTTGGGTCTTTAGGAAAGAAATCATACTAATAAAAATAATAAAAATAAATTTAGGGATAAATTTAATTAAAAATGTACAAGACTTTTACCCTGAAAATGACAAAAGATGAAGGAAATTAAAGACCTAAATAAATGGAAATAAATACCATATTTATGGTGTGGAAAATTCAATATTGTTAAGATGTCAATTATCTACAAATTGATCTATAGATTTAATACAATATCAGTCAAAATCTGAGCAGATGTTTTGTTGCTGAAATGGACAAAATTATAAATTTATAAATTTTAGAGTTTATAAAATTTATTTGGAAATGCGTAAAACCAAGAATATATAAAACTATTAAAAAAACCAAGTTTGGGTATTTTCCACTATCTTATTGTAGTTTTTAAAGTTACACTGATCAAGACAGTGTTGACATGAAAACTATCAAACAGATCATTGAAAATGAGAGAGTCTGGAATCTATGCTAAAATGACTATTAACAAAGGTCTGTGGGGAAAGGATAGGTTATTAAGAAATAATGGGGAAACAACTAGATATCAATAGGGAAAAATATAAACCACAATCTCAATCTCATATAAGAATTAGTGTGATATGGGGGCACCTGTGTGGCTTAGTCAGTTAGGTGCCTGCCTTTGGCTCAGGTCGTGATCTTGGGATCCTGGGATCAAGCCCCACATTGGGCTCCCTACTCAGCAGGGAGTCTGCTTCTGCCTCTCCCCCTGTCTTGGTGCTCTCTCTCTGTCCCTCACTCTCTGTCTCTCAAATAAATAAAATCTTTAAAAAAAAAAAAAATTTAAAAAAGAATTAGTGTGATATGAATCGTAAATCTAAACATGAAGTGCAAAACTATAAAGCTTATAAAATGAAACATAGGAGAATATTTAAAGGACCTTAGAAATTTCCTGGACAGGGCTCAGAAAGCACTAATATTTAAAAGTAAAAGTGATAAACTGGACTTTATCATTATTAAAAATTTTGCTCATCAAAGTCCTCATTAAGAAAATGAACATGAAAGCCAAAAGTTAGGAGACTGTATCCACAACATATAAATATGGCCAAGAATATATATCATGAATATGTAAAAAATTCCTATAATGCAATAATAAAAAAATTTACAACATAATTAAAAATGAACAAAAGACTTGAACAGATATCTCACAAAGGATGCTGTAAAAATGGCAATGAGTCCATTTAAAAAAAATTGACCATTGTTGATCATCAGGGAAATTAAGATTTAAATTACAATGAGATATCAATAAAAACAGCCATTGGAATGACAAACAGCAACAAAACAACAATGTCAAATATTGGTGAATATATGGAGCAACAAGAAATAATACACATTGCCAGTATAGAATTTTAAAAAAATGTTGGGGAATTAGTTTGCAAATATCTTAGAAACAAATTCATCTTGTAAATTAGCAATCAGCTTTTAAATATCTAAAAGAAATGAAAGCATATGCTTACAAACAAACTTGTACAAATATGTGTCCAGTACCCAAATTATAAAGGAAATAAAATTATCTCTATTTGCAAATAACTTGGTAGTATAACATGATAGTACATACTAAAAACCTCACCAAAAACTATTAGAACTAATCAATGAGTGTACCAAGTTTGCAAGATACACATTCAATATAAATAAAAAAGTTCTGTTTTTATAGTTTAGCAATGAACAATCTGAAAATGAAAGAGAACAATTCCATTCATAATGTCAAAAATAATAAAATGCTTAGAAATAAATTTAACAAAAGACATGCAAGACTTATATTTTAATAAACTCCTAAACATTCTTGAAAGAAATTAAAGACCCAAATAAATGGAAAGACATCCCATGATCATGGATTGGAAGACTTAATGTTGCTAAGATGGCCGGGGGCAGGGGTAGCACATAAATTGACAAGCTGATCCTAATATTCATATGGAAACTCAAAGACCCAGATTAGTCAAAACAGTCTTGGAAAAGAAGAACAAAGTGGGCCTACTCACATTTCCTGATTTCAAAACTTATTATAGAGCTACAGTAATTAAGACAGTATGGCACTATCAATATGGTACTATCAGTACAGTATGGTATTTTATGATCCAAGGTAAATTAGACCTATAGATCAATGAACTAGATTAAGAGTCCAGAGATAAATCCTTATATTTAGGGTCAATTAATTTCAACAAAGGTACCAAGATCATTCAATGGGAAAAGAATAATCTTTACAACAAATGATGCTGGAATAGCTGGAAATCCGCATGTAAAAGAGTTTGGTTGGCCCCCTCATCCCATACACAAAAATTAACTCAAAATGGAGCACTGGCCTAAATATTAGAGTTTAAACTATAAAACTTGTAGAAGAAAGGCTGGAAGTATTTGCCTTCAGTTAGGAAATGATCTTTTAGATATGACATCAAAAGCACAAGCAACAAAAGAAAAATGGATAAATTGGCCTTTATCAAAATGCAACAGTTTTGTGTTCAAATGCTACCATGAAAGTAAAAAGACACCCCAGAGAATATGAAAAGATACTTTCAAATTGTATATCTGATAAGGCATTTTTATACAGAATATATAAAGAACAGTTTTACTTTTTTCTTACCAATTTTGATAGCTTTTCTTTTTTCTTTTCTTTTTTTTTTTTTTTTTTTTATTCATGAGAGACAGAGCGAGAGAGAAAGGCAGAGGGAGAAGCAGGCTCCCAAGGAGCAGGGAGCCTGATGCGGGACTCGATCCCAGGACCCTGAGATCATGACCTGAGCCGAAGGCAGATGCTTAACCATCTGAGCCACCCAGGCGCCCTATTTCTTTTTTCTTATCTAATTGATGAAACTAGTACTACAAGTACTAGGCTGAATAAAAATGGTGAGAAGGGACATCCTTGTTTCTGATCTTAGAGAAAAACCTCTTCATTTTTTTTTTTTTTTTTTTTAACTATTATGAGGTTAGCTATGGGATTTTCATATATGGTCTTTATTATTTGAAGTACATTTCCTCTAAACCCACTATGTTGAGAGATTTTGTCATTAATGGGTGTATTTTATCAGATGCTTTTTCTGCAACTGTTGAGATGTTCATTCAGTTTTTATCCTTTCTTTTGTTAATGTGATGTATCATATTGATTGATATATGAATATTGAACCATCCTTGCATCCCTGGAATAAATCCCACTTAACTGTGGTGAATGATTATTTTGATGTATTGTTGAATTTTTTTGCTAATATTGTGTTGAAGGTTTTTTGCATATATATTTATCAGAGATACTGGTTTGTAGTTGTCTTTTTTTTTGTAGCGTTTTTATCTGGTTTTGGTATCAGGGTAATTCTGACCTTGTAGAATAAATTTGGAATTTTCCCTCCCTCTTCTATTTTCTGGAATAGTTTGAGAAGAAAGATATTAACTCTTACTAAAATGTTTTGTGGAATTCACATGTGAAGCCATCTGGTTCTGGAGTTCTATTTGTTGGGAATTTTTTGATTACTGAATCAACTTTGTTACTAGTAATTGGTATGTTGAAATTTTCTTTCTCTTCCTGATTCAGTAATGGGAGATTGTATGTTTCTAGCGAATTTATCCATTTCTAGGTTGTCCAATTTGTTGCCTTATAATTTGTCATAGTATTGTTATAATTCTTCATATTTCTGTGGTGTCAGTTGTTATTTCTTCTTCATTTCTGATTTTGAATCGTCTTTTTATGCATGAGTGTGGATAAAGGTTTATCATTTTTGTTAATCTTTTCAAAGAACTAGATGTTAATTACATTGATCTTTTATATCTATCTATCTATATCTATCTATCTATCTATTTTTTTTGGTCTGTATTTTATTTATTTCCTCCCTAATCTTTATTTCTTCCTTCTACTAGCTTTGGATCCCCGCCCCCCCCCCCACTTTTTCTAGTTCCTTTACGTGTAAGGTGAGATTGTTTATTTGAAGCTTTTCTTGTTTCTTGAGGTAGGCCTATATCAGTATAAACTTCCCTCTAGAACTGCTTTTGCTGCATCCCAAAGTTTTTGGAACATTGT
>NW_028061751.1:0-394 GCF_054177405.1 Leptonychotes weddellii
CAGGCAGGACCTGAGCCCACCTGCGTGTCTCTGAGGGTGGACATTTGCTGGGACATCTGAGTGGGCCATGTGAGGGATGGTGCTTTGGGGTGGCTCTGAGCAGAGAGCCCGAAGTATGGGCCCGGGGATTGACAGGGACATGGTCTAGGGCGTGGGCAATTCTTCAGGGAAGCAGCAAATCCCGCGCAGAGCTGGGGATCGCTGTTATTCATGGCGTGGACCCACCAGGAACTGGTCACTGCTGGCCGTGGGGCCGTCCCGCCTGGGCCTGCCATCCTGTGACTCTGTCCGCCGGCTGGCACAAGGACACCGAGTCACTCAGTGGACAGGACCCCACAGCCATGCAGGCCACATCATGACACGTGGTGGCCCGCATGCCTCCGGGGACAGGCTC
>NW_028061752.1:0-394 GCF_054177405.1 Leptonychotes weddellii
CCAGCTAATTGGAATTAATTGTGTCAGCCTTGGATATCTGCTTGGCATCATGAATTTACCCTTGGCATTGACCCAGCCAAAGAACTGGAGTGGCGGCTGGAGTGTAACTGTGGCAGGAGGAGAGTCCTACTTTTCCTGTGGTGTATTCAAGTGGGACAAGCCAATGGGGCTTGGAGGCTCAATAGCTTTTTTTTTTTTTTTTTTTGCTCAAATGTAGCACTTTCCCTGCCGAAGGCAACATGCCGTTTCTGTGGGTGGTTGTAGGTGTGCTCATGGGGTAATAACCAGGGAAATGTTTATAACCAACCACTTCGGAGGCGGCAGGGGTGAACTGCTGCTAATGAACCACACACCATCACTTACTTGCCCCACTACAAGTAGGCAGAGAGAGTTT
>NW_028061753.1:0-394 GCF_054177405.1 Leptonychotes weddellii
GAGGAGGGCACATTCTGCATGGAGCACTGGGTGTTATGCACAAACAATGAATCATGGAACACTTCATCTAAAACTAATGATGTAATGTATGGGGATTAACATAAGAATAAAAAAAATAAAATAAAAATAAAAATAAAAAAACTTACTACAAAGCTACAGTAAGCCTGACATTGTGGGCTTAATAGATGAGTAGACCATGGAACCAAAAATGTAATAAAACCCTGTGTGAGAGAGAAAGAGTGGAAATCAGCTTGAAATGATAAAGCAAAAAGCAGCCTTGCCCTTATTCATGCCAGAGGGCAGATACAGATAAAGCAGCTGCAGAGTCAATAGGGCACACAGTAACACTTTGAGGAACTGCTGCTTTCTTTTCAGTAGCACCCTAGATTTACTA
>NW_028061754.1:0-394 GCF_054177405.1 Leptonychotes weddellii
AAAATAACTAAAAAACAAAAACAAAAACCTTAGTCCATAATAAAACTCAACAGAAATACAAAGTAGTATTTCATGGATATCTAAGAAAGGACTTTCTAAGATTAAAAGTAATGAAAAAGTTAAAAGAAAAAGGAAGAAAATTTGACCACATGAAATTTTCAGACTGCATAAAAATTATACAAAAATCTTTCAAACTGGGCGCCTGGGTGGCTCAGTTGGTTAAGCCACTGCCTTCGGCTCAGGTCATGGTCCTGGAGTCCCAGGATCGAGTCCCGCATCGGGCTCCCTGCTCGGCAGGGAGTCTGCTTCTCCCTCTGATCCTCCTCCCTCTCATGCTCTCTGTCTCTCATTCTCTGTCTCGCAAATAAATAAAATCTAAAAAAAAAAAAAAAAA
>NW_028061755.1:0-394 GCF_054177405.1 Leptonychotes weddellii
CCCTGGGATCATGACCTGAGCCAAAGGCAGATGCTTAACCGTCTTGAGCCACCCAGGCACCCCTGAAATTTAAATTTTAAAGAAAAAAAACACTTGTGATGATACCACAGTTACCCTTACACGTGAAGAAGGAAAACAAATCTCATCACAGCCATTTCTAGGAACTGCATGACCATCGGTATCAGATCTTAATCTAATAGTGGACTCCCCAAAGAATGGAAATGCAGGGCAGTCTAAGTTGATTAACCAATTTTAACATTTACGGTTAACTCATGATGCTAACATAACGATCTAAAGACCACTTTTTAAGTTAACGTAAGCAAGTCGAGTTAAAGCAAAACACGGAGTCCTAACGGAAGTAACCAGTACGCAGACAAGACAAAGGTCAGCATGA
>NW_028061756.1:0-394 GCF_054177405.1 Leptonychotes weddellii
ACACATACATATCTATGAAATTCTGCAAAAAAATTTCAAGGAGGCCATGGTTCTTGGGTCAATAACTCCTCCAGTAAACTGAAAAGGTACAGATACATGGAAAGCCTCCTAGAGGAAACATCTTGAAATTCATGACTTCATTCATACGTGCATTTGAAAATTGTACTCTCCTACTAGGCCATGTAAATGTCATATGTAAGGCAAGTTCTGTGGATCATAAAAATATAAACTCCTTAAAAAAAGGTGACCCACGGGGCGCCTGGGTGGCTCAGTTGGTTAAGCGACTGCCTTCGGCTCAGGTCATGATCCTGGAGTCCCAGGATCGAGTCCCGCATCTGGCTCCCTGCTCAGCAGGGAGTCTGCTTCTCCCTCTGACCTTCCTCCTTCTCATGCT
>NW_028061757.1:0-394 GCF_054177405.1 Leptonychotes weddellii
GCAATGCTACCACAGAAGCAGGATGTAGGCTGCTAGAATTCCATCATAACCTTTTTTGTGCCACGGATCCCATTCCCAGTGTGGTGAAATCTGTACACTGCTCCCTGGAATCAGGTTTTTAAATGCCACATATGAGTTTAAAGCAAGCCAATGTGAGCGTGGAATGTGATTATTAAAATACTGAAAGGTAATCAAATTTGATGATAGCAATATACGTGGCTCTTTCCTTACAGGTGAGGTGATGAGGTGGCTGGTCTAATAGCTGTCCTTTTGAGGCCGTGATGAGCATCAGTGCTACTCAGAATTGCTGCAGAAACTGCAATGTCATATTAAAATGCCAGTGGTTTCATTTGCAACGATGTGGATGGAACTGGAGGGTATTATGCTGAGCGAA
>NW_028061758.1:0-394 GCF_054177405.1 Leptonychotes weddellii
GAGTCCCCCGGCCCACCTTACTGGAAACAGCACCCCTTCCTGACTCCTTCACGCCATTCCTCTCCCTGCTTTGGTTTTCTTCTTGGCACCTACCCCTGCCTGACAAGGTGTCTATTACTAGTTCATTTATTTATTATCTGCCTCGCCCACCAGAATGGGAGCAGGTGAGGGCAGAGGCTTCTTACTTTTCTTTGCTTGTTTGTTTACTGCTGAAACCCCAGCTCCTTCTCCAGCACAGGCACATGGCAGGTACTCAATAAGTATTTGTTATTAAAGGCTTACCAGTCCAAGCTGACAGCTGATTCCAACAGGACGGTAATATTAAGATGTCACCTAATTCTGAGCACACACAGTCCTTAATCCTGACCCAGACTGCCCCCTAATGCCGATCACA
>NW_028061759.1:0-394 GCF_054177405.1 Leptonychotes weddellii
CCACCCAGGCGCCCCGTGGAGGTCACTTTTATTTGCTTTATGCTTCCCTTCGTTTTTCAGGTTTTCTAGTGACCATATTCCACTTTTTCATACAAACACAGTAACAGGTGCTCTGAGCAGCAACGTGCAGGTGAGCGCACGGCCCATCCTGAGCCGAGCCCCCCCCATGTCCTCGCCACTTTGCAGGTGAACGGGACACAGAGAAGGAGGAGGGCGACGAGGTGGCGCACGAGGTGGAGATGATCATCAAGCACAACCGGTTCGTCAGGGAGACCTACGACTTCGACATCGCCGTCATCAAGCTGAAGACGCCCATCACCTTCCGCAGGAACGTGGCCCCCGCCTGCCTGCCCCAGAAGGACTGGGCCGAGGCCACGCTCATGACACAGAAGAC
>NW_028061760.1:0-394 GCF_054177405.1 Leptonychotes weddellii
AAACATGAAGCAGCCTGTTGTTGTGGTCTTTCTCTTAGCCGGTCCTTGATGAGGAAGGCACCGTATGGGACCTATGTTTGTTCTGGTAACAGAGCAGCACAATCTGTCCCTCAACCTGTCCCTCAAGTCATCACAGCATGAATTAGGACTGGTGGGAAAGTGTAGACAACTTCTACATTCTAAAACATAGCTTTCAGGGGCGCCTGGGTGGCTCAGTTGGTTAAGCGACTGCCTTCGGCTCAGGTCATGATCCTGGAGTCCCGGGATCGAGTCCCGCATCGGGCTCCCTGCTGTCAGCAGGGAGTCTGCTTCTCCCTCTGACCCTCCCCCCTCTCATGTACTCGCTCTCTCTCATTCTCTCTCTCTCAAATAAATAAATAAAATCTTTAAAAAA
>NW_028061761.1:0-7446 GCF_054177405.1 Leptonychotes weddellii
AAAAAAAAAAAAAGAATCAGGACTAGGGGCGCCTGGGTGACTCAGTCATTAAGCGTCTGCCTTTGGCTCGGGTCATGATCCCAGATTCCTGGGATCGAGCCCCGCATCGGGCTCTCTGCTCGGCTGGGAGCCTGCTTCTCCCTCTCCCACTCCCCCTGCTTGTGTTCCCTCTCTAGCTGTCTCTCTCTCTCTCTGTCAAATAAATAAAATAAAATCTTAAAAAAAAAAAAAAAGAATCAGGAATATCTTACTCAATGAGCAGAGAACTATCTCTTTAAAATACTGAATATCTCCCAGGTTCTGTGGGAGGCTAAGAGCCTAACTTCAGTGGGTGCTTTGCTCCAAGTTGCAAACCTACCTCCTAAAATGAAGATTTGAGAAGTTTCTTTTTCCTTTGGATAAAGCCAGTTAGGTAACAGATGGTCACCTCAGTTATCAAGTAAATCTAGAAGGAACTATGTACAACAAATGGTACTATCAAGTACTCTTGAGGGCTAGCTATTGTTTATCTTACATGTATATAATGGGTTGTATCTACTTGGGTATACAATAGGGTGAGATTTCTTTCTACCTTTGTGATCTTTTAGTGGATTGCCTGTGGTGTACATCACATTCTAGTTTAATGCTCATTCAATAATAAAACTGTTTTGTCTTCTATCTTTGTGGAGAAGTTTTCTGGGTTGGCAGGATGATATTTCCCCAAACACTTAGTACTTCATTTCTTGCCAATAAATGTTGGGATACTCAATGCTTCTTTCTTGGATTTCTTCCTTGTTCTATCTTTACTCAATTCTTAAATAATCTTCTTTAGTTCATTGGCTTTAAATATTGTCTATACATTAACGTATTAGATTTTGAGATCTGACCAATCTCTCTCTCCTTACACACACACACACACACACACACACACACACACACACAGTATATAAAAGTATAAATCTCTTTTATTTGATAGTTTCAGTTGTATATGCTGTCCATGAATGAACCTTTATAATAAGGTTGTCTTTATTGTCCATAAATGAACTATATACTCAACATAAACCTGCTCCTTCTCTTGCATTTCCCTCTTACTGAAAGTCACCATTATTCATAGGTTACAGACATTTTGTTGTTTATTTTGTTGTTGTTGTTTATTTTCATACACCACAAAATATATCCTATAGGTCTGCTTTCAAAAATATATGAAATTTTATTACTTACCTATGTCTCATTATTACTACCCATTTAATATTTACATTGACCGCCCCCCCCCACTCCACTTCCCCCAGAGAAAAGGAGGGAGAAAGAGGAGACAGGGAGACCAAATGGGAGGTGGCTTTGATAAACCACAGAGCACACTAAGAAAGTAGAAGGAAAGTACATATTAAGGAAGTGGAAGGAAAAATTCAAAGGTTAAATTCAAGATGTGAAATCAACAGTATTTGGAATTGTCCATGGTAAATGAAACTGTGGGAGTCTATGCTATGGCTCAGATAAAGCTTATGGAACAAGATGATAAGTGAACCAATTTTATAATTATAAAGAAGAATTTATAGGTTGGAAGTAATAACTGTTGAAAGGAGCAGAAAATGAGGATTGAAAAAGGTGTAAGGAGAACCTAAACAGATGTTTCCAGGAATCGTGGGGGGGAGGGGGGGAGGGGGAATATGAGTTGAACAAATCAAAAGAACAGTGTTGAATGCTGTTTGAGGTAAGATTATAAACTTAAGGGTTATGACAAAAGTTTGGAATATAATATAATGGAAAATGCTAAGCATAAAGCCCATGGTAAGTACTAATAAGAATATTAAGATAAAGAAGGTCTGAACATGGAAATCTATTAAAGAGGTAAAATGGAAATTCAAATAATTTAAATAGAGTATAAGAACTGCTATATCTTATGAGATTTTTGGTCAAACTTATGAGAGATCTGGAGGGAATTATTTTGTTAATTGAGGAAGATTCGATGGAAAAAACATATTTTTTATGGATTCAAACTCTAAGCAGTGTACACCAGAGGGCAGTCAAGAGATAACACAGGCTTAAATATGGATAGGAGAAATATCAAAGTGTAAAAGATATGAATTTGGAATTTCAATTGCTGTTGTGCAAGAATTGTAATATTTTAAAAATCCATTTATAATCTCCTTTTATCTCTTGGGCTGACAGAGAATTTAATCTCAGTGGACTTTTTCCCTTTAGTTGTGTCTTCCCATTAAAACTTGAAGAACCCGTGGGGTCACTGCTTCTGAGACACCCATTGTTTTAATAGTTATCAATCTTTCAGGTCCTATAGTTGATCCTCTTGATTTTCTTCTATTCTTGGGGCACAGATGAGTTTGGCAAGTCTGGGAGAAGTGATTGCAATAGGAGAGTAAAATAGTAATACCAGTATTTTTATTGCTTATTAACAGTGACAATAATATTAGCATTATTTAGGACTACATAAAATAAAAAAATCAGTAAAATGACCTACATAATTCATTAAATTTATAAGCAAATTAGAAATATGAATCTAATAAAAATAGAAAGTATATATTATCATAAACTGATAAAGTTAATATAATTAACATTATCCAAAAAATCAGTACTACATGAAAGTGGACAAAATTTAGTTATCATAACTCATTAAAGTGGTATAATGCAATTCAATTCCTTTGTAAAACTCAGTCCTCTCAAAATTGCATTAATGTGATTATTATTGAGCCGAGACTATTTTTGTAAAAATATTTCCTTTTGTTGGAAAAGAACTTAAGTCTTCACTAGCAGAAGACTGTTCAGCAGCCTTTATAAACTAACTCTAAATATTTTCCCTGGAGTCCCTAACCTTTAAATAATTACAAGATCTATTGATAACATTGAATACATTTTTTTTCAGCACCATCTAACAATGCAAAGTGTCATTTTAATACCCAGTTTAATACCATGATGCTAATATTTCACTTGTTCAAAAGGTTTTTGAAGTATGGCAATAATTATGCTTTAAGACATAAGTTTTTTTTTTTTTTTAATAGAAGATGGTTGCTTATGATAATGTGTGTAGGTGCAATTCTCCTGAGCTTTGTTTTGTCTTTTCTGCACATATTGACCAGATACATTATTGATTTCATTATCAAGATATAAATGACTTAAATATCAAGTTCTTTCAAACACAGAAATAATGACATTGCATCAAAGGGTATTAAAATTTCAGTACATAATGCCTGACATTTTGGCAATGTTGTGAATTGACTCTGTCTTACCCCAATGACACCAACCAGTTACATCCTCTGAGTTCTGGCCACACTTCCAGTTAATACACTTTAGACAGTACTTAGATTCCCAACCCTCAGGCCCCTTTTCTGTATGATGGAATATCTCTTTTTTTCTATCCTTTCTTGCTCTGGGATACTTACCATTATGTCTTCAGTGATTTTAGGATTTTCAAAAGATAGAATCAGCTTTAGTTTTCCATGTACAAAAAGGCACAAGGTAAGAAAATAGTGGGTCTGACAGTCTGCTTGGAATGAGGGAAAGGGAAAAATACAATGAACAAAACACATGTTTATATTTCAAAAAGTTAGCTAGCACAATAGAAGCAGTTAGAATTGTCATTCAATCCATTTTGTATTAATTTTCTTGATTGGAATCTATATTGCTACATGCATTAATGAACTTCTTTTGAAATATGTTGTCTAAATCAATGTTCAATATCAACATAGAATTTGGGACGATAGAGATTGCCATGGATGTGTTACTCAGTTTATATGTTTATATTTAGAAAGAAAATAATATAGAATACATAAATTATGTGAAAATAAAGCAAAATGTTACTATAATAAAGATAAAACTGGAGAAGTGAACATTTGTTTTAGAGCTGTACCAAAAGTATATCTTTGTACAAGACCTCAATTTCCTCATCTATGAAATGGAACCTAAAACTTTTCTGGGGGTAGGAATTATATATTTACTGCTTCTAATATTGAGAGATTCTAACATAATTTTAACAGGGAGTATGTTCTTAATAAAATGTTGTAATGAGTAATCAGTCAATCGAACAAATTTCTTTTCCTATTTCAAAAGGATTTGTGAACATAATTTTGAATGTTCATTAGAGAATAGTTAGGGAATAGTTATTTGTTAAATGATTACATGAATCAGTAAGTTTATGCCTAAATGCACTAATTTATGTTTTCCTTTATGTTATTGCAACATAGGCTGACAGTGATATTACCCACTTTTGTATATATGGGAAAAAAGATGTGGAGACAAAGTGTTTTACTTAAAAGTGATTTCTTGGCAGAGCTGGGAATATAATCCAAGTTTTATGCCTCCATGTTTAGAGTTTTGCTACCACATAGTGTGCTTTGCCAGTGGGAAGTGATGGTCATCCCTCATAGGATTATAACCTGATACCATCTCTTCATCATGAATTCTGACTTTGTGACTGGTATCAGTGATTGAATCTCTCACCAGCTTATAAATACAGTGGGAGAAAAATAGTAAATATCTATGGACTTTACAATAAAAGAAGACTTAAGGTTGATTTCTGATGCCAACATTTACGGATTAATTAGGCAGACTACTCAACTCTATGTCAGAAGATAATACCAAACGATTACAAAACTGTTTTGAGATTAAATGTGATAATTGTAAGAGAAGACAGTTTATAGTAAATGTGTGATAAGAGCATTTTATTGGAACACCTTAGTCTTATTTTGTTACTTCACCACCACTGCCCACTTCTTCTGAACTTTCCTATTTATTGCGTAAGAGAAGCCTAAAAGTACATTTTCTAAGATTCCTTTCTCCATGTGGTACTGACTTAGTCCAATCCTGAGAGGCATTTAATTGATATATGGAGAGTGAAGAATTGGTAATATGTGGTGAAGAATGCTAATAACAAGCACAGATTGTCTTAGTGAGGAAAAAATATAATTTGCATGGGCAAATGAGAGTAATCTGAGTCTTGGGGACAACACAGGGGCTATGATAGGAATTGAATTCACAAAATATTTCATGTTCTGCCATCCTTTCACATGGTAGTGTAACACAATGAAACTGGATGAGACCATATGTTTGGTTCTGACCAGCGAATTGTAAATGAAAGTGATTTGTATCTCTTCAAGGCCAAGCATTTAATTGCTTCTGAGAGTTCTCTCTCCTAGGTTGTTGTAGCTAGCGTTGCTCAAGAGAGTAACTACTCTAAAGCTTGGTTATCTGACTGACTACAGTGAGCCCTGCAGATTGTCAGTGGGCATGTACATGGAGCAAGAAACAAATTTTAGTTATTTGTGGTAGAGTAATGTCTTCCCAAAGATGTCCATGTTCTAATCTGCAACCAGTGAATATGTTACCTTATATAGCCAAAGATGTTATGCAAATATAATTAAGTTAAAGACCTCGACATGGGAATGTTATCTTGGATTATCTGGATGGGTCCCTTGTAATGACAATTGTCCTTAATATGTCCATGCAAGCAGAGGTGTAGTGATGTGATTGCTGGCTTTGAAGATATAGGAATGAGTCAAGGAATTCAGGTAACCTCTAAATGTTGGAATAAACAAGGAAATGGATTTTTTCCTAGAGCCTCCAAAAGAATTTGAGCTCAGTGAAACTCATTTTAGACTTCTGACCTCAGAACCCTAAGATAATAAGTTTGTATTGTTTTAAGCCACTAAGTGTGTAGTGATTGTTAAAGGAGCAATAGGAAACTAACACACTATTATAAGCCATTTGAAGTTTGAGGTTGTTAATTACATCAGCAAACCCAGTCTGGTTTGACTGATACAATTTTCTTATCTTTCTTTTTAAATGGTCAACACTGGCATTAAGAAAATAAACTTAAAATGTCAAGTTTTTTATAATCTTTATAATCTTTCTCTAGTTCTCTATTTTTTTGGAAGGGGTGAATCAGTATAGATAAAAATTTAGATGTTATTATTGGCTACATATTTTCTATAATATATAGGACTTCACTTGGAAATGCAATAGAGTTCCCATCTTTAAAATTGTCAGATGTTGTTATTTTAAAATTTCAGTTTTGTTCTAACTTTTCATTTGTTTATAAAATGTAGAATAAATTTTCATGACTCTGGATAAGATGAAAAGATATAACCCATAGATGCTATGCAAGAGATAAACTAACACAGTGACTTTACTAACAAGTTTATTTGGTGACAGTATATTCTTTCTTCAAGAATATAAAAGTGGTAAACTGTCAAGGAAATTGTAATGTTGGAATCAAAGTGAAATTTCACTGAAGAGTTCAGCTATAAAGTGTCACCCATGAAAAGGGATTAGAAGCTGAGCTATCGTGAAGAGATGAAGATGAAGTATTTTCAGAATGTGTTTCCTCTTATGTGAACTTCTCTGTGGAATCCAGAAGTGACGAAGTTGACGCAGTAGCTAGAAATATGAAAAGGAAAACAAAAAGGAAAGCATCATTTTCTGAGATTCAAGAATTTCTCCTTAACTCAAACCCAGAACTGAATGTGAGAGAAGGACTCACATCTGAAATAATAGTGCTTAGACCTACAATCAAGTAAAATGCCTGCTATCTTTGGTAATGTTAGAATACAGGTATAAATAATAAGGAAAATTACTAGAAGGGCATAGATTCTAATTTTTATCTGATATCATCTATTTTTCACTTTCTCTTTGTTGAAATCAGGCAACGTGTTGCCCCCAGCTTTGTTTTGCTTTTTCAACATTTCCTTGGCAATTCAGGGTCTTTTCTGATTCCATAGAAATTTTAGGATTTTTTGTTCTAGCACTTTGAAAAAAGTCATTGGAATTTTGATTGGGATGACATTGAAGGTATAGATTACTCTGGGTAGCATAGACATTTTAACAATGTTTATTCTTCTGATCCATGAGTATGGAATGTTTTTCCATCTTTTTGTGTCTTCTTCAATTTCGTTCATGAGTGTTGTGTAGTTCCTAGAGTATAGATAATTTACTTCTTTGGTTAGGTTTATTCTGAGGTATCTTATGGTTTTTGGTGCTATTGTAAATGGAATCATTTCTCTAATTTCTCTTTCTACAGTTGCATTGTTAATGTATAAGAAAGAAACTGTTTCTGTGCCTTGATTTTGTATCCTGCCACATTACTGAATTGCTGTATGAGTTCTAGTAATTTGGGGGTGGAGTCTTTTGGATTTTCCACATAAAGCGTCATGTCATCTGCGAAGAGAGAGAGTTTGACGTCTTCTTTGCCAATTTGAATACTTTTATTTCTTTTTGTTGTCTGATTGCTGTTGCCAGGACTTCTAGTACTATGTTGAACAATATGGTGAGAGTGGGTTCCTGATCTTAAGCGAAAGGCTCTCAGCTTTTCCCCATTGAGGGTGATATTCACTGTGGGTTTTTCATAGATGGATTTTATGAACTTGAGCAATGTTCCCTCTATCCCTATACTCTGAAGAGTTTTAATCAGGAAAGGATGCTGTATTTTGTCAAATGCTTTTTCTACATAAATTAAGAGGA
>NW_028061761.1:7546-14796 GCF_054177405.1 Leptonychotes weddellii
CCACACTTGCATCCCTGGGAATAATCCCACTTGGTTGTGGTGGATGATCCTTTAGCTAGGATTTTGTTGAGAATTTTGGAATCCATATTCATCAGGGATATTGGTCTGAAATTCTCCTTTTTGATGGAGTCTTTGGCTGGCTTGGGGCTTAAGGTAATCCTGGCCTCATAGAATGAGTCTGGGAGCTTTCCTTGTCTTTCTATTTTTGAAACAGCTTCAGGAGGATAGGTATTATTTCTTCTTTGAATGTTTGGTAGAATTCCCCATGGAATCCATCAGGCCCTGGACGCTTGTTTTTGGGAGGTTTTTATCACTGCTTCAATCTCGTTACTGGTTATTGGGCTATTCACGTTGTCAATTTCTTCCTGTTTCAGTCTTGGCAGTTTATAGGTTTCCAGGAAGGCATCCATTTCTTCCAGGTTGCTCAATTTATTGGCATATAGTTGTTGATAATAATTTCTGGTAATTGTTTCTATTTCCTTGGTGTTAGTCATGATCTCTCCCCTTTCATTCATAATTTTACTAATTTGGGTCCTTTCTCTTTTCTTTTGGATAAGTCTGGCCAGTGGTTTATCGATCTTATTAATTCTTTCAAAGAACCAACTTCTAGTTTCATTGATCTGCACTACTGTGTTTCTGGTTTCTAATTCATTGATCTCTGCTCTAATCTTTATTATTTCTCTTCTAATGCATGGCTTAGGCATTGTTTGTTGCTTTTTCTCTAGTTCTTTAAGGTGTAAAGTTGGTGAATTTAGGATTTTTCTATTTTTTTGAGTGAGGTGTAGATGGTTATGTATTGCCCCCTTAGAACCGCCTTTGCAATATCTCATAGGTTTTGGATCAATGAGTTTGTTCTCATTGGTTTCCATGAATTGTTTAAGTTCTTCTTTGATTTCCTGCTTGACCCGAACATTCTTGAGCAGAGTGGTCTTTAGCTTCCGAGTGTTTGAATTTCTTCCAAATTTTTTCTTGTGAATGAGTTCCAGTTTTAAAGCATTATGGTCTGAGAATTTGCAGGGAATAATCTCAATCTTTTGGTATCAGTTGAGACCTGATTTGGGACTGAGTATGTGGTCTATTCTGGAGAAAGTTACGTGCTCAAGAGAAAGAAAGTGCTCAAGAAGAATGAGTATTCTCTTGTTTTAGGGTGGAATGTTCTGTATATATCTCTGAGGTCCATCTGGTCCAGTGTGTCATTCAGAGTTCTTGTTTCTTTGTTGATTTTCTGCTTAGATGATCTGTCTATTGCTGAGAGTAGAGTATTGAGGTCTCCTACAATTAATGTATTATTATCAAATGACTCATTATTCTGGTTAACAGTTGGCTTGTGTAAATGGCTGCTCCCATGTTGGGGGTGTAGATATTTACAATTGTTAGATCTTGTTGGATAGACCCTCTAAGAATGATATAGTGTCCTTCTGTGTCTCTAACTACAGTCTTTAGCTTAAAATCTAATTTGTCTGATATAAGGATTGCTACCCCAGCTTTCTTTTGAGGTCCATTGGCCTGAAAGGTGGATCTCCATCCCTTCACTTTCAGTCTGGATGTATCTTTAGGTTCAGAATGAGTCTCTTGTAGACAGCATATGGATAGGTCCTGTCTTTTTATCCAATCTGCAACCCTGTGCTGTTTTATGGGAGCATTTAGGCCCATTCATGTTGAGAGTGATTATTGAAAGGTATGAATTGATTGTCATCATGTTGTCTGTGAAGTCCTTGTTTCTATAGATTGTCTCTGTAAATTTCTGTTGTATTATCACTCTTGGGGTCTTTCTCCTTTTATAGAACCCCCCTTAATATTTCTTGCAGGGCCGGCTTAGTGGTCACATATTCTTTCAGTTTCTGCCGGTCTTGGAAGCTCTGCATCTCTCCAACCATTCTAAATGACAGCCTTGCCAAATAAAGTATTCTTGGCTGCATGTTCTTCTCATTTAATACCCTGAATATGTCTTGCCAGGCCTTTCTGCCTTGCCAGGTCTTTGTGGCTGGGTCTGACATTATTCTGATGTTCCTCCCTCTGTACATAAGGAATCTCTTCCCCTAACTGCCCTTAAGATGGTTTCCTTGGTTCTAAGATTTGTGAGTTTTACTAATACATGCCAGGGTTTTGGCCTGTTTTCCTTGATCTTGGGAGGGGGCCTCTCTGCCTCTAGGACATGAATGTTTGTTTCATTCCCCAGATTAGGGAAGTTCTCAGCTACGATTTGCTCAAATATATCTTCTAGTCCTCTCTCTCTCTCCACCCTCTCAGGGATTCCAATAATTCTGACATTGGAACATTTCATGGTGTCACTTATTTCTTTTATTCTGTTTTCATGGATTTTGAGTTGTTTTCCCATGGCCTCCTCTTTTTCCTTCTTGTCTATTAATTGGCCTTCTAGATCACTAATTCATTCTTCTGCCTCACTTACCCTAGCTGTTAGATTATCTAGATTAGATTGGATCTCACTGATAGCATTTTTAAGTTCTGCCACTTCAGCTTTCATTTCTGCCCTTAGAGACTCTATGTTGTCATTAATTGATTTCTCCAGTCTAGCTATTATCTTCACAATTGCTACCCTGAATTCCATCTCCAACATCGTGGTTATATCTGTGTCCATTTATTAATATGTGGCAGAAGTCACAGTCTCAGAGTCTTTCTTATTTTGGGGGTTCCTCCTCCTAGTCATTCTGTTGAGGGGTGGTTGGGGGAATGTACAGAGTCCAAATTATTGACCACAACCCAAGCAAGATGCACCTGTTTTCTAGGGACCTTAGGGTGGCTGGCCTCTTGTTTTCCCAGCCTGTCTTCTGAGGTAGGGCCTGCCATACTGTTACTCAGGCAACCCTGTTTGGGCAGAGTTGCCCTGCCCCCTGTGGTGGGGGATGGGCTCAGTGAAAACCAGTTTTGGGGGGCTTTTGTTCTCTGGTGGCTCTCCCTGGCAGCTTTCCGAGTCTCTTCTGAGAGTCAGAGCAGAAGAGATCTTTTCCAGCCCTCTGCCTCAGAGCAGAGAGAACACAATCTGCTCTTCAGTGAGCTCTCCAGGCCCACTATCTCCATTTCTGTCTGTGCTGCTATAAACTGCAGCATCCTGGGTTGTGTTCCCCTCAGCAACGCTCCCAGTCCTCACTTCCAGGTCAGGGCATGTCTCTGCCCTTTGTGCTTCTAAAACCGCCAGCCGCCCCCACTTCACACACGTGGCCCTGCCACTCTGGGTTTCTGTCTGGGGGCTGCCCTAAAGTCCTTTCCCCATTGCTACTGGTCTGTGAGTCTGTGCCCTGTCCCCAGCACGGAAGGATCCTACACTCACCAGTGGTGTAGGATCACCACAGCTCCCTCCCCCTTCCCTTTATTCTATGATATCTGCCCACAGAATCACAGCTGCCCGCTTCATACCTTGAAACCAACTGCCTATGATATTCTGTTTGGAGATCCAGATCTATTTTCTTACATCTCAGGCTGATTTCATGGGTGTTCAGAGTGGTCTGGTAGATATCCAGCTCAATTCCAGGGACTAGTTGGAATAGCGTCCCCTACTCCATCATCTTTTTTTTTTTTTTTTCCATCTAAGGCATTTTTAAACTACAGTTGGGGTGTGTGTGTGTGTGTGTGTGTGTGTGTGTGTGTGTAAAAGCATACATTTTGGGTTCAGATAGACCTAGGTTCACAACCTGATTTCTGAAATTTGTGAAAAATTGTTGTGAAAAATTGGTCAAATGTCTTAAATTCTAAGAACTTTAGTTTCTCTATCTTTAAAATAGGATTGATATTATCAAATTCAAGGGACTGTGGAGAATGTTAAATTAGATAATGTATATAATGTCCCAAACACATACAGTAAGGACTCAATAAGTGATTATTTTTTTATTACCATAATTTTATTACTGCTGATATAAGAACAGTTGAAAATATTTAACTTCAATTAATTAACATGCTTTCATTACTGTTAATATAAGTGCAATTGCAGATATTAGTAAAGTGCACAAGTGTAAAATAGATGAATCTAATCAAAGAGTTAAAGAGAGTTATGCTCATTAGGTGTCATTTTAACAAGTAAATAGTGAAAAAGTCAAATAATCAAAGAGAAGTACTAGGAAAGCCTTTATATTGAAGCCTTTATATTGAAGTCAAAGTTCAATTTCTTAAATATCAAATCCATGAAAAGGGAAAGAAGGTTAGACAACACCAAAAAGAGCAGAAGAATATGTGCTTTTTCAAGTTGAAAATCTATTCTGACTTTTAGTATTCTAAAGTTAGACCTCTCCTTCCTGGAATTTCAGTCCAGTGACATCTAGAGAAACATGACTTCTCTTGTCTCTGAAGAGAAGGTCTTGAAAGTATTTTCAAATGGTTCATAAAGCTGATTTGTCATGAACTAACTTTTTAGAAACAACTTTTCAGTGACTTAAGTGACAGTAAATCAGAAGCACACTGATGAAGTTTACCCTGAAATGTCTATGGGTTTAAAGACTAACAGGCAAAGAGCTAGGAAAGACACAGTTTAGACATTTCCAAAGGCAATGCATTTGACCAATTAAGTCACTAAATGAAACAAAGCGCCTAGGTTCTATCTTTTTTTGGTCTGTGGCACTATCCTATCACAAGTTACAGGATAAAAATAACTTCATCATTGCTGTTTATTTTCTTCACAATTTTTGTTTTTATTATTAATTACAGAGACAAAATAAAAAATCTAATTATGCAGTCATTCTAAGTTTTAGATGATTTAAATACAGTATTTGTCAATGAAAGCTTAGGAATTGGGCATCATTATTAGAAATTTTTTTCCAATTTTGCTTTTTTTTTTTTGTAAATTGAGATTCTCCTTTATTTAAAATATAGTTAAAATTTCTCTTTGTTTTAGGAATAAGCTTACTTTGGCTCTTCCCAGAATCATATATCTGGAAAAAGCAATACAAAGCAATTAAAATGCATATATTTAAATGTATTATGAATAAAGCATTATTATGACAAAATCTATCCATTTATTTAGGCATAGAAAGTTGAAACTAGTGAAGTAAAATTATTGATACTAAAGTCATGCAAAGTTACTGATTTCCTTTCTTTTTAGCTTCAGTCTATGGAATCAAATTCAGTTGCTATTGAAGATCAGTGGAAGTTACAAAATAGGCTGGATGATTAAGCAGCTAAGATGAGCACAAAGAAAAAAGGCATAAATTATTCTGAGGTCTGCAGGTACCAGTGACTTGTGACAATCAGTACATTCAAACTTGGTCACAGCAGTGTCTGCTTTTAAATACTACTACCCTGGAAACCACAGGAGTGACCACTTAACTTCCTTCCTTTGAGAGAGGTTGAAACAAGTCATTCATGACTATATTAAATACTCACAAATAGCCAAGGTAATGACCAACATGGTTTTGTGAAGACTTAGTATAGTCTAATTTGATTTTGTGATAGAATGATAGATCAAATAAATGAAAAGTAGTTTAAAATATTTTGACTTAATAAGAATTTTACTTTTAGAGGAGAAACAATATGATTTTCTTGAAGCCAATATTTTACACTGATATATCAATTCAGTTACTATTTAAATGTTAAAATCCTAGGAGTTGACATATATCTTCTATCATCTTTAACTAGACTAGAAATGGGCACTTTCCTTAATTCCCAGTTCACATTAGGAGGGATGCAAGGAGTAATTTCTAACAATCATTAAACTTTTAAGACCCTTAAAGGACAGAAAGTGTTAAGAAATGATTAGATTTTGACCTACTTAGTTCAAGATCTTATAAAAGCTTTCAATACTCTAGCTTCACAATATAACAATTGTATCTGTGTTCCCTCAAAGAACATTTCCTTTTAGTTCTTCTTTGAAACCTAAAAGATGTTTAAAATAGTCTTTGAGGCCCCCAATTATTTTAAATCTGGCTACAGTATTTGTAACAGAACTGCCAGGGATCTCTTA
Organism: Leptonychotes weddellii; assembly: GCF_054177405.1. Classification (NCBI taxonomy): domain Eukaryota; kingdom Metazoa; phylum Chordata; class Mammalia; order Carnivora; family Phocidae; genus Leptonychotes; species Leptonychotes weddellii. The sequence continues at coordinate 13,455 of NW_028061761.1, forward strand.
ACTCTTGTAACTAAACCTTAAAAGTATCAAATTGGACAATAGGCAAAATCCTGTTGATTGTCTTTTTCATGTGACCAAATATCACATGATTTAATTTTCCCAATAATGTGTGCCAAGCATAAGCCAAATGGTTAACTTATTAATTTAATACTTATTTGTATGATGCCTATGCATCATTGTGCTAGGCTCTGAGTGTACTACCTTGAGCTAAATATGTATGATACCTATCCTTATGCTGTGCATATATTAGTTGAGATAACAAACATAAATAACTAGCTATAATTAGGGAAGGGTGTTTATTAGTACTTAGCAAGGGCATCTATACTAGTATTCATGTGGAGGCCAGGAGAAGGTTCAGAGATAGCTTTCTGCTGGACAAAATCTGTACACTGAGACCTAAAGGATACAATGCAGTGGAGGAGTTGGCCACAGAGGCAACGGCATGATTGGGATTTGCAAGAGACAACAGCAAAGATTAATTCAAGAAGTGAAAGAAAACCAGTCCTAGAGCCCTGGTATGAGGACAAGAGAGACCAAATGAGACTGAGAAGTAGGTGATGGAGAGCCTGGTATGTCATTCTGATAAATGAGACTTCATGCTAATGTCAAAAGGAAGCCATTTAAAGATTCAAAGCAGGTTATTAAAGTGATCATAATTACATCTTGTAAATTGAGTTATTAAAGTGATAATTTTCCATTTGTATTTTTGCTGAAGCCTTCAGACAGTAAGTGCCCAATACTGTGATGGGAAGACCACCTGAGGAGGATTTGCAAAGGGTGGTGTGTCTCAGATGAGAGATTTTGTGATCATCAACCTCCAGACCATAAAAGTGGGTGGAGACCCTGAGATACAGAAGTGAGAGATTAGACAGATAGATGATTTATGTACAAAGAACCAGAATGCTCTGAGATATGTCCCCTCTCCTTTGAGAGAGAGGTGGGGTTTCCAGGGAGATTTTTTAGATAACTTAATATTTGTCCCCCACAACTTGAGGGACACAGGCCTGAGAAAGCTAAAGGATAAAATCCTGGTTGCAGCAGCAGCAAAATATGAGTTGTGGTGTGGTTTGGGTAGTAACAGGTCTATGTATATACATCCTATTAATCTGATGTGTTTGGTGGGGGGTGAGGGTGTGAAGAGTGAGCTGGAGATCAAACAATGAAGAAAACGTGTAGTTATTTTTCTTAAAATAACTTATCCAGGGTGATGCCCAGACAGTGACCACTGAGAAGCAGGGACTGAGGGGGCAGATCTAAGTGGCCTTGCAGAGAGTGCATCACCTATGCCAGAAATACCTATCACCCATAGACCTAAGCCCTCCAAGAGAATTCCCCATCTCAG
>NW_028061762.1:0-8348 GCF_054177405.1 Leptonychotes weddellii
GGGACATTAAGCTTTAAAAAACACATAGGGCAATTGACACTGGAGGATAGTTGTTTTTATCTTTAAGTCTAATTATACTTTTATAGGATTTAAACTATTATTTAATTATCTTCTTTATGCAATGTCTCATAAGAACTAATTAAGGCCAAGCATAGTAGATTTGGCATTTATTTTCATTTTATCACTATTATTATTGCTATCACTACTCTTTTCCTGTGGTAAGACATTGGCTCTTTGGATATTTTAGAGGACACAGATTTAAATAGCCAGCTGCAGGGGAAGAGATCAAGTCTCCTTTAAAGCCCATGCTGGTGAATTGTATGCCTATGACACTGCCTATGACAATGATTGGATTCAGTTACCAAATATTGGAATTCCAATTAAATTAATTATAACTTTAATGTTTACAACACACATTTTAGGAAACATTTGTTTCAAAAATTTAACTTACAATGGTGAGTTCCTACATTGGTATGCTTACTGTTGTGACAATTTTGTTCACTACAGGAAAAAGTGGAATCTGGATTTGCTCAATCAAATTAATTCTTGCAGAGTAATAATAACAACCACAGCAACAAACTGCTATAACAGACACTGTATCAGGCACTAATCTAAGCATTTTACTTAAAATATTATTTCATTCTTTTTATCACTATTAAAGTTTTCAGTATACAAGTAAGGAATACATGTTTCAAAGAGTTTAAATAACTTGTCAATAAACATTCAGTTAATAAGTGTACTGTTCCAATTCAAAACTAATTATTTACTTATTCCCCCCTAGTTTGTGAACCAGTGCCATTGTTATCTATATTTTCCAGATGTGGATAACTATGTTTAGAGAGTGGAGTGATTTTCTCAAGTTTAACACGGATAGCAAATTGCAGAACTAATGGATGAACTCAAAATAATATATCAAAATAGAAAATCAAAGAAATAAACATCACTGAGCTAAGAGTCACGGAATAAAGGTCTAAAAATTTCTATGTGCAACATCAACATGATTGGCTATATGCATTAACTATATTAACACATTCACTGGCTTATATCTTAATAATTAGGTAAATTTTTAAGTAACTAAAAATTTATTAATTCAGTTTTTAAAAGTCATACATTTCTCCATTGGTTAGCAACAGCGCTACAATATCCTGGTGATCATGTCAAATATCTTTTTTGCTTGTTATTCTTTGAGTTAGTGATCAACTAAAGTAACTGGATAGAGCTTGAAATGTCATGAGATTTTTTTTTCTATGTCCTGTATTGAAAGCATTTTCCCTCTGGAAACTCTCTAAACCTGCAGAATTCAGGATTCTGACTTTAAGTAACAAATTTATCCTAGTGAGCCTCTGGGCAAGATAGTAAGTAGAGCCATTCCTACTTACTCTCCCAAGTTCTCATATCCAAGTAGTCCACCGGCTATGTAGAATAAACAAAACAAAACAATGATTGTTTACTTAGAGTATAAACTCATCATGGAGGATGACATCCCATCACTGCAGAGTTTCTTCAACAAGCTGGCACCTCATGGGGCCATTTCATTATTCTAACCAGACTGGCAGTTTCCAAGTGGTGCAGCATGGAATAGGTCCAGTTGATCTCACGGACATGCTCCCCTTACTGCATCTCCTTCTACGTAAAGTGTATCCCTTGGTCCAGTATAATGTGGCAAAGGCAAACCATGAGAACAGAGAACATTTCAGTGGCTGACAGAGTTTAAGGGAGGAGGGAAGAGGGGAGAGGTTTTGCTGCAAAGGGAGAATATGAGGGGGTTTCTGTGGAGTGATGGCCCTCTTCTGCATCTTGATTATTGTGGTGGAGGTAACATCCTACACATTTGTCAAAACACATAATATCACACACACACACACACACACACACACACACACATTTAATTTTACTATATGTAAGTTAGAAATTCAATTTTTTAAATGAATAAGTGGTAAAAAATTTTAGGACTTTTATATCATTTTCTTTTGTAAAGAGATAACTTCCTCTCACCCCCCAAATCATAAGACAGCTCATTTCTTTAATGCTGATTATGGCACCTATTTAAATAAATAGAATTTTGAGCTATTAATAATATCAGCTTAGAGAATTTCAACACTTAAATCTCTTTTCTATTCAGCATTTTTTAAATTGGTGGATCATCAGTGAATAAAGCAAACTATTCATTCTGCTCTATAATGATCCTCTTTTAATTACTTCAGCTGTTTTCTACATGGCACTATTTCCTAAAATCTAGAAGATCACCAATATTTTTTGAACTCGAGACATTAAAAAGGAGAATTATCTTTATAGCTCAGCTTTTATTCCTTTATGTTCATTCTTTCTTCTCAGAAATCTCTTAATACCTAGCCAATCTTCTACTTCTAATTAACCAATTATCAGTACTTGTTTTTAAGGTAACTCTATGTTCTGCTAAAACTGCTAAATGCCTTTATTGACTGTCTCTGTTCCTATTTTTAAACTTTTGGGTTTTTTCTTTTTTAACTCTTTATAAACTTTGAGGCAGGAAAGAGGGACTGTGTACATTCCTCTCAAATCACTGACATGGATCCTGACCCTGCTCAGGATCTTGAATCCTGACCCTGCTCATCATTTCTCATCAGCTTCTGGGGTTGGATGATATGAAATAACGAGATGCTAAAGAGAAAAGGCGAAGACAAAGAAAAGATACAGGAAGAGAACATACAATACATATTCAACACGGTTCATTCATGTTCAAGTAAAGTCACTTAAGAACAAATCAGAGATTGATTTCACGTGGACACCTGTTACCCGAACTGTAGATCTCTCTAAGGAATTTAAAATTCACTTTATTCTTATTCTTCTCTAAACAATGCCGGGAAAGAAGGTACCATTTCCAGATATTGGTTCCACCAAAACAAACTGCTTATTTGTCAAGTAAACATGCCGCATCTGATAGCTGTGCAAGTGAACATCAAATACCAAGACTCATACACACCAGAGGGAAGTAGAGGATTTGGAGGATTTGGTTCTGTTTTCTGACCTTCTCTGGTTTGACGAGCACAGCCATAAATAGTTTCTCAGTCCTTTTTTCATTAAATTTTAGGAGCTGTGGTCTTCGGATCCATTCTACCAATGGCTCAATCTACACAGGCACTTTGACCACTTGATGATATTGGGAGAAAAAGGAAGGGGAGGGAGACAAGAGTCCCAGCAGCAAAAAGAGGAAAGAAAAAGTCTGAAGAGCCCTGCGGTGTAATCTACACTGGTAAAGAAATGAGCACGACTGAAATGATTATGAGTTTCATAAAACTTCATCTTTTTAATTTATTTTTTAAAAACTTCATCTTTTTAAAACTATATTCACATTAATTATTTTACTTGATGTTTGGGGATTTTTTTTAAGATTTTTATTTAATTTATTTGAGAGAGAGACAGCGTGAGTGGGGGTAGGACAGAGGAGGAGAGACTGGGACAAGCAGACTCCCCACAGAGCAGGGAGCATGACCTGGGGCTCCACGTGGGGCTTGAAGGGGGCAGGACCCTGAGATCATGACTCGAGCCAAAGTCAGATGCTTAACCAACTGAGCCTCCCAGGTGCCCCTAATGCTTAGGGCTTCTTCTAAAGTAAACAGACCAAGTGAAATTTCTGGCTTTTGTTTGTGATAAGACTGAGTCTCGGAGGAATCTATCCGCTTGGTTGGACATCACTCCTAGCATCTGTATCCCATGTTCTAAGCTCAGATCTCTCTTCACAATACTCAGCAGCCTATAAGCAAACACAAACTAGAAGTTCACTTACCACTGTCTATTCATATTTCAGTTGCTTCTCATTTCCCTCTTTATTCTTAAAAGAACATGAATATTCTCAATAATAGCAACAAGTCTGGGGTGAGGGAATCCCTTAAAGATCCCCTGCTAACTGCCAGTCTCTGATTTCAAAGGCCAAGGTATAAGACGTACAATTACCTGGTCTCTCCCTCTCTTCATTTTTATTATCCTTTTCAAATCTTTTATTGTTAAAATGCCTGATGTTTATTTTTGTATCTTATCACATTCAGCAATTCTATGTAAGATGAGGTATGATTATTCTTGATATTTTTCCTGAACTTTATTGGCAACGTCAGTATTGACTCTTTTCTAATGATGTAATGAGAGCTTAGTGGAATAAAACAATAATGATAATAATGCCTGACCTCCCTATTATGTTAGAAGCAATCAGCCCCTGTTTTAAGATGAGTCATTATGGCTCATCATGAGCAGATTTCTGTGCAGTTGGTATTCTATTTGTTTAGTTTTATGAGGTCCTTTGTTGATAATTGTATTATCTGGATTCCTGGATGTCATACTGGACCTTTAGGTGAGATAATGGAAAAGAAGTTCTGCTACCTGGATCAGTGAAAATGTAGAAAGTTTCCATTGCATCATTCTTCTGAGGAAATACCACTATTGATCACTGTAATCTATCTTTAGAGATCATTAAAAATGACGAATTGTTTTGCCTTGCTTATACCCCAGAAGTCTTGACACTACCAGCTCTGACTTGTGGATCCGGCAACTTAGGAATGTCATTTGCTTCAATAATTTTGAGCAAATACAAGAAAATAACATACAAAATAGATCCTTCTCATGATGTACCTGGATTTAGTTAGTCTTACTGAAGATACTGCAAAAAAGAAAAAATAGCATGAATATAATTTTTCTCTAACAGACACTATTCTCAAACCAGGATATGTTTGTATGTAAGGTGACCTTTCCATAATTCAAAGCTCAGTTTGAGTACTGAGATATATATATATATATATCTGTATCTGTGTATATAATTTTATACATATATAAGAGTGGTGATATATATATAATCATCCAATTATACAATAGTCACCCAAGGACTCTAAACTCATGAGCATGCTTTATTATTATTTTAGTAGTAGTAACAGATAATAGAGTGCCTACTATGTGTAGACACTCAATAAATTACTCTGAAAGAACTTGTGAATGAATATGAATTATAAATAATTTTGATTGTAAAAAATTCAACAGTAAATTTAAATTAAGACCAAAAGGATCTTGTAAAAATTTTCTTTCCATAGATTATAGTATAAACATAAGAGGTAACTGTAAGAGCAACAAATTTTAGTGTCAGAGCCTAGGACTCAAAGTAAACTATCTTTCTGCCTATCTGTCCCATCTTTCAATTAATCTGTAAACATACATGTATACATACACACATGCATATACATTTGAAAAAATCAGATAATATTCTGATTTTCATTTTTTAGCTAGTAATAAAATTCGCCAAAACACTTACTATTTCTTACACTTTTCCTACACTCATAACATCCATTTTAAAGTTGAATGTATTCCAACTATGAAAAACGGAAGAAACTAAAATATGTAAATTTCTATTTAAAGCTATAACAGTGTATCTCAAAATATACTATGTAGGAGACACTGCCTCACCACATTAAGTAAAAGCAAATGAGGAATAAAAATTCAAAAATTTTTACAGTAAATATAGGTAATATTTAAGTAAGAGTCTTTTTTTCCAATTTTAATTCAAATTTTATCCATGTGTTGAATGTATTTACTCACTGATCTCAATAAAATAATGCATGTTGATTAATCTTTGTGATCTTTTCAAAATGCTGCCTGCCATCAGATGGCTATAGACATCAATGACACTCCTTTTTAATAATAGAAGAATAGAACTTTATGGAATAATTTAATTTCTTACTATCATGAAGCCCAAATGCACTTTTTTTCTAAATCATTTCTTAAGTCTAGTTTAAATTCTTCCTATTTAATAATTGCTTTCTACCAAAAGATGTAATCTATATTTTAAGACACCAAAATGAAAACTTCTAAAATAACTATAATGTCTACATATACATTGTATGGTATTTAATGTGACAACTTTATTTAGCCACTGTGATTCTGTGAGTCATATTTCTAATGTGTGGTTTTTAATAGTAAAAGTTGAAATAAAGCTATAGTTGCATCAGGAGATGTAGTAAAATTGCATTAAGGGAATCAAAATCACTTTTTAACTGTGCTGACAAATGAACAAAAAAGCCTCCAAAATTTCTCTGTGGTTAAGTTATATATATCATGCCAAATCAAGTAGAAGGTCATCTCACAAGAAATTCATAAGCAAGCCAGGATACAAGTTTGTTTTAAAACTTTAAAAATATGCATTCCCTAAAGAATGCATATTTTTAAGTAATCATTTCCATGTTAAAATGCATTAATGCCCAAATTCATAAATGCAACATACTCTGAATTTAATAACATATTTAATTAACAATTGACTCTAACAAGACAATTTGACTTGTCAAGAGGCTGGTACTTAAGCAGGAGGAGTTAGTTGCCCTCTGTCAGGTGCCCTATCTCCCCTCATATAACCACCTGGTTTGGGAATTGGAGGGTATATGGTTGGGTACCTTTTTTTTTCCCTGTAGAGGACTAAATGTGGAACAAAATAAATTGATATTCAACTCTTACTTTACTTGAACTTGTCTGATATAGTCTCAGCCCTATATAAAAAGAAATGAAAGATCCCGAGGGGAAACTTCCCATATGGAAAATGGGTCTCCTCGGGTAATCAAATTCAACTTTAGAGCCTAGGATATAGAAATCAAGTGTTGATTCTCTGCACAGCATGCAGCTAATGCAAAAAGGGCCTTCCCTACTAACAAACAAGAATAAAAATCCCCATCCGAGTATTAGTGCCACAATGAGGACTTGAGGAAGGTTAATTATCAAAAGCTAAATCACCAGCAACATCTCTGCTACCCTCACTGAGCATTATACTAAAGAGAGTATATCATTGCTCATAGCAAAAGGAGCCATCTTGCTCTGCATAAAAAAACCACATAGAAGTAACCATGATGAAGGAATCACGGGCTTGCTGGGGTCTTGATTTTTCTTGATCTGTCCTGAGAATGAGGCCAGAAAGATGAAGGAAAAGGAAACCAGCCAGTCACTGTTTTCAGAGTCTTGCCTAATCAGGACATCTGACTTCCTGGGGGTTATCTCAGGTGAACATGGGAAGGACTGGTTCAGAAATAGGTATAAGTAACCCTGGAGACCCTGAGAATTATATTTGGAATGAAACTTTAGAAAAAGACCAAATCCCATACTAATTTAACAGGTAGAGTTTTATAGATATTTATTTAATAGTAATTATTATAAGTAATCCTAGCAGTTAGGGCTAATTATGTGCCAAACATTCCTTTGAATCCTTTAGATTTAATGTGCCTTTCAATCCTCAAAATGACTCCATTTAATAGATGGGATAATTGGGTTCTTGAGGCAGTAAGTAATGTGCCTAAGCATACACATTTAGTAACAGGTGGAATCACTGTCAGAACTCAAGAAATCCGATTTTAAAAGTTTACTTTTAAAACCACTACCCTAATACTGGATATTAGAGGAAAATGGAAATTTACTGTGGAGATAAGGCTAACAAGATCTGGGATATCTGGGTTTCGACTGAACCCCTCTTATTTACTTGAGTTGATTTGAAGATTATTTAATTTACAATACATAATTTCTTATAGCTTCCCAACTAAAAGTTTAGTTATTTTTACCAAGGGAGCTTGGAAAACAAATCTCTTTTTTGATAAATAATCATCTTGCTTTCAGCATCTAAAACTTATTACCAGAAATATACCTTGTGCCAGACAGACAAATAGTATTATTTCTTATCCCAATGCCGTAGGGTATGATAGGCATTTTGATTGTTATTATTTTTTATTGTGTTTATTTCTGGAATTTTCTGCTTCTTTGAGGTTACTATCCTTGTCATTAGCTGGAAGCTACAATATGAATTTTGCATTCAAACTTCTATGCTTTTCCTTTGCATGCAAATATAATACTGCTTTCAAATGATAATACAATCTGTTCACATTCTTATTGAAAGAACTCAAATATTAACACTTTGTTCTCTTTGAAGATGGTCATCTAAGTTTTACACAGTAAACATTTCAATTAAATTATTGGTTTGAGAGGAAATATTTCACATTTTGATGAAAGATACTTGACAATTCTCTTGTCAGATTAATGAGGCATAGCTTAATTTGTTTTTCATAGCTTTATTTTGATACATGAACAGCTTTATTTCGATTAATGGATAGATTATTTTTAAGAACAAAAGAATATCTAAATTTCGGGTTTATATTTAAGATGAGTATAAACATGATTAGATTGCTCCAACACATCCACTATCATTACCTTTAAGGAAGATATGGATTTAAAAGTTGCTCTATTCCCTAGAATGCGCCTAAAAGTTCAGAGTATGAGTAGTTATATATTTATTTTTTTTTATTCTTATGTTAATCCCCATACATTACATCATTAGTTTTAGATGAAGTGTTCCATGATTC
>NW_028061763.1:0-394 GCF_054177405.1 Leptonychotes weddellii
GAAGAGGGCACCCAGGGCTCCTCCCACTCCAAGCTGCCCGCCCGGAAGACCCACTTCTTGTACATCCTCAGGCCCTCCCAGCAGCTATAGGGGTGGGGACCAGGGAATGCCTGCATGTACCCCCCACCAGACCCCACCCCAAGTACCATATAGAAATAAAGTTCTTATATCTAGCAGCACTTTCTTTTCAGGATCTGTCTCCAGGCCTCAGCCGACTGGGTCATGGCAAGTCCCCACAACCATAGCCTTAAGAGTGACATCTGGCTTGTGCCACCGGCTCTTGCCAAGGTCTCCAGGCTCGGTTTTCTCACTCAGACGTCTGCCTGCTCATTGAGCAACTCGCTGACCTTGTCACTTCCAGCCCTGTGTGTCCTCCTGTTCCCAACACCCTCAC
>NW_028061764.1:0-394 GCF_054177405.1 Leptonychotes weddellii
CAATTGATGCAGAAAAAGCATTTGACAAAGTACAGCATCCTTTCTTGATTAAAACTCTCCACAGTGTAGGGGTAGAGGGAACATACCTCACTATCATAAAAACCATCTATGAAAAGCCCACAGCGAATATCATTCTCAATGAGGAGAAACTGAGAGCTTTTCCCTTAAGGTCAGGAACACTCTCACCTCTGTTGTTCATTGTAGTACTAGAAGTCCTAGCCTCAGCAATCAGACAACAAAAAGACATAAAAGGCATTCAAATTGGGAAAGAAGTCAAATTCACTCTTCATAGATGACACGATATTTTATGTGGAAAACCAAAAGACTCCACCCCAAAATTGCTAGAACTCATACAGGAATTCAGCAATGTGGCAGGATATAAAATCAATACACA
>NW_028061765.1:0-394 GCF_054177405.1 Leptonychotes weddellii
TCAAAAGTTAAATGAATAAAAAGATTGCTAATTTGCTGAAGTGCTGATGGCATGTAAGTCTAGAGGTTTTTATCAACTATAAAGTTAAGGGACAAAGCTATTATTTTGAATACACTTCAGAGTACCTTAGCATGACCATCTTATCCTCATCAAAATGCAGCAGACCATAAATGGCATAAAGAACAAAATCTTCCCGGGCACCTGGGTGGCTCAGTTGGTTAAGCGACTGCCTTCGGCTCAGGTCATGATCCTGGAGTCCTGGGATCGAGTCCCGCATCAGGCTCCCTGCTCGGCAGGGAGTCTGCTTCTCCCTCTGACCTTCCTCCTTCTCATGCTCTCTGTCTCTCATTCTCTCTCTCTCAAATAAATAAATAAAATCTTTAAAAAAAAAAAA
>NW_028061766.1:0-394 GCF_054177405.1 Leptonychotes weddellii
AGGTCATGGTCCCAGGGTCCTGGGATCGAGTCCCACATCGGGCTCCCTGCTCGGCGGGAAGCCTGCTTCTCCCTCTCCCACTCCCCCTGCTTGTGTTCCTGTTCTCGCTATCTCTCTCTCTGTCAAATAAATAAATAAAATCTTAAAAAAAAAAAAAAAGCTTCCCTTATTAAAAAAAAAATATGTTTTAGATAGTCAGAAACTTATTACTTGTCTCGTAATAATCAATGTGATTTTTTTAGTATATGGTATTAATATCTTAAAAGAGTTGGTTGCAACTCAAGTGACAAAAAAATATGCATTCAACATCCCATAGAAAATTACGGGTTTGTAGCATACTTGCTCTACAATCAAAAGAATCCAGAACAGGAAGAAACTTGTGGATCACAATTAG
>NW_028061767.1:0-394 GCF_054177405.1 Leptonychotes weddellii
TGGATTACAGATTGATATTCCTGATAATTAAGTGAAAACCAAAAATTGTTAGAAGCTGCATCACAGCCCCACTCAGGAGTGGTATTGAAAGACAGTAGCAAGGGAAAAAATCCTCCCAATTGGCAGAGTTTTGGATGGTGAACCCGGTTGTCTACTTACATGGGTAGAACAGTGTTATCCAATAAAAATATAATGTGAGGGGCGCCTGGGTGGCTCAGTTGGTTAAGCGACTGCCTTCGGCTCAGGTCATGATCCTGGAGTCCCTGGATCGAGTCCCGCATCGGGCTCCCTGCTCGGCAGGGAGTCTGCTTCTCCCTCTGACCCTCCTCCCTCTCATGCTCTCTGTATCTCATTCTCTCTGTCTCAAATAAATAAATAAAATCTTTAAAAAAAA
>NW_028061768.1:0-394 GCF_054177405.1 Leptonychotes weddellii
AAAAAAAAAAAATTTTAAATGTAACTTTATGCAATTGGGCAATAGTGATTTAATGAGAGTTGGGCAGTAATTTATATTAATTTAACCAGCAACCAAATCTTGTGGGAGAAAATGATTTATCTTCAGAAGAGATACACTACATTTGGATAAACAGGTAAAATATAAAATAGCACTAAAGTGAAATGTATTTATGCCTTCGATACTAAAGAGGTAATTCCTTAGAGCTAAAGCTTTGAGATATGGAGGTCTTTTCCTATTAATAAAGTCTATCATGGTGCTGATGAAATTAAAATATTGATTCTTGTTTAGGGTGAAAAAATTATGAAAAGGAACAAAACAAGGACATTTCTCATTGTGGGGGTTTATTTTGCTATTTGAACTGTTACCACTATTT
>NW_028061769.1:0-394 GCF_054177405.1 Leptonychotes weddellii
CCTGGGTGGCTCAGTTGGTTAAGCGACTGCCTTCGGCTCAGGTCATGATCCTGGAGTCCCGGGATCGAGTCCCGCATCGGGCTCCCTGCTCGGCAGGGAGTCTGCTTCTCCCTCTGACCCTCCTCCCTCTCATGCTCTCTGTCTCTCATTCTCTCTCTCTCAAATAAATAAATAAAATCTTTAAAAAAAAAAAAAAGAGAAACATTGGTATCCCCCAATACTATCACATTGGGGTTAAGGTTTCAACATATGAACCTGGGGGGGATATATTCGGTCCCTAACACCTTATAAGCTTGTCAAGCTTCCTAATAATGCTGAGGCTATAAAAAAGGAAAATAATATCTCCTTCAAAGACCATCTTATAGGGCTGTTAGATGCTGTAGATGTGGTGTTC
>NW_028061770.1:0-394 GCF_054177405.1 Leptonychotes weddellii
TTACAGTGCTACTTTTATTTTAAAAGATTTTTATTTGAGAGAGAGAGGCAGAGGGAGAGGGAGAAGCAGGTTCCCTGCTGAGCAGATGCGGGGCTCGATCCCAGGACCCTGAGATCATGACCTGAGCTGAAGGCAGACGCTTAACTGGCTGAGCCACTCAGGCGCCCTCAGTGCCACGTATAAAAACCCAATATAGGGGCGCCTGGGTGGCTCAGTCGTTAAGCGTCTGCCTTCGGCTCAGGTCATGATCCCAGCGTCGGGTTCGAGCCCCACATCGGGCTCCCTGCTCCACGGGAAGCCTGCTTCACCCTCTCCCACTCCCCCTGCTTGTGTTCCCTCTCTCGCTGTGTCTCTCTCTGTCAAATAAATAAATAAAATCTTAAAAAAAAAAAAA
>NW_028061771.1:0-394 GCF_054177405.1 Leptonychotes weddellii
ATTATTTATACTATCAATATTCATTTATATTGCACAGGTCATTTTGTCCTTTATTTCTTCCTGCACCTCTAAATATTCATTTTAAATTATCTTCCTTTTGCCTGAAGAATTTTCTTTGGACTGCATATCCTGGTGAAAAATTCTCCTAGGTTTTCTTCATCTGACAAGATTTTTATATCACCTTTATTTCTTTAAGGACATATGCGTTGTGTATAGAATTTGAAGTTAGAAATTACTGTCTTTTAGCACATTGGGGGTAGCATTACTTTGTCTCTTGGCTTTTATTTTTTATGTTGAGCAATTGACAATCTGTCTGATTGTGGCTCTTTTTAAAGTAATGCGTCATTTTATCTTTGGATGTTGGTAAGATACTTGTCCTCATGTTTGGTTTTCA
>NW_028061772.1:0-394 GCF_054177405.1 Leptonychotes weddellii
GGTCACCAGCCGATGGACATTAGGCCATTTCCACTGTTTGGCTACCGGGAATCACACTGCTGTGAACATTCACATCCAAGAATTTGTGTGGACATTTATTTTGATTTCTCTTGGGTAGATTTCTAAGAGAGGAATTACTGGAGTCAGGTGATGAGATTGTTTTGCTTTCTTTAAAAACTCTGTTGGCGGTGGGGTGCCTGGGTGGCTCAGTTGGTTAAGCGACTGCCTTCGGCTCAGGTCATGATCCTGGAGTCCCGGGATCGAGTCCCGCATCGGGCTCCCTGCTCGGCGGGGAGTCTGCTTCTCCCTCTGACCCTCCTCCCTCTCATGCTCTCTGTCTCTCATTCTCTCTGTCTCAAATAAATAAATAAAATCTTAAAAAAAAAAAAAAAAA
>NW_028061773.1:0-8347 GCF_054177405.1 Leptonychotes weddellii
ATCTTTTGCTTAGAGGATCTGTCCATTTCAGTGAGGGGGGTGTTAAAGTCCCCCACTATTATTGTATTGTTGTCGATGTGTTTCTTTGCTTTTGTTATTAATTGCCTTATATAATTGGCTGCTCCCATGTTAGGGGCATAGATATTTACAATTGTTAGATCTTCTTGTTGGATAGACCCTTTAAGTATGATATAGTGCCCTTCCTCATCTCTTATTAGAGTTTTTGGTTTAAAATCTAATTTGTCTGATATAAGGATTGCCACCCCAGCTTTTTTTTGGTGTCCATTAGCATGGTAAGTGGTTTTCCACCCCCTCACTTTCAATCTGGGGGTGTCTTTGGTTCTAAAATGAGTCTCTTGCAGACAGCATATCGATGGGTCTTGTTTTTTAATCCTAGAAAGATCTTTAAGATATGTTGCTAAGTGTAAAAAGCAAGGTACAGATAGTAATAGTGCAAATAAGGCTACTTTTTATGTAATAAAAAGGAAAAATAAGAATCTGTATTCTTGCTTATATAGACAAATTCTGGGAGGATTCCTAAGAAACTAAGAGCAATAGTTATCTAATGGGGGCATTGAGCAGATAAGATTTAGGAGGGAAATTTCACATGTATAGCTTTTTATACTTTATGGTTTTAAACAAAGTCAATATATTATCTATTGTCAAAAAATTACCTTTTTGAAAGCCATACATATAGAGACAAGGAAGAATTGTCTTTTGCTTGACCTAGTTTCACTTAGTTATTACTTTTTGATCCCTTGGGTTTTCTAAATTAAGAGCACAGGATATAAATCTGAAACTTAGTTTAAAAAAATGACAAATTTTATTAATTCTGTTTATATGGTTCTGTCTTCCAACTTAGGTGGTGGAAGAAAATGGCATTCACAAAATTATCATTGTGCCTCAGACAATTGACTATCATACAGCCATGCCTGCTCCTCTACAACAAGTACCACACTTCATTGGCCTGTCCTCTCCTGTGTATCAACAAGGGCCTCACCTGATGTATCCCCCAGCTCAAGGGGAATATCCACCGCCTTACATCCAAGAGCCTTCGCTGCAGCAGCTGCCACCACCACTGCTGCCACTGCCACTGCTGCCACCACCACCTATGCTACCACCAGCAACATTTATATACCAAGAGCAGCATGGTAGTATATAATTTTCTGAAACAGGAAATATTTTGAGTTTGTAAAAATTAAGAGCATTGGGAAATTAAGTGAAAAAAGTAGAAAGTAGTAACGTTTCCATGAATGACTGCATTTCATGCATGTATATTAGGTTTAATGAAAATAAGCACTGGTTCGTGTTTAAGGTAAAATACTCATAAACATAATTTTCTATATATTTTTGTACTTTGATATAACATTGATTTATGATATTTATTTTTACTGAGTGGGTCTATAAAATCATATTGGAACATTATAAAAGAATGTTTAGGTTATTAATGCCATATGGTGGGAATATAAAAGACACTGAAGGGTCAACATTAAAATCATCTTAGGACCTTAAAATTTGGAAGTGGTGTTACTCCCTAGGAAAATAGTATCTGTATTTGCTCATGTTTTTCTTTCTGTACATATCAATACATTATAAAAATACATACCTAATATCTGTATTAAAGCAAAACAGGAAAAAAATTTAAAAGTAAAACATGGCTTATCAGTGCTTTTTTTTTTTTGGTTTGAAGAAAAGATTAAAAAGACCTTGAGATATGTAATTATTATAATTATTAAGCAGTACTCCATTGTCTCTTTTAGAAATGTATTCCCATAGAAGAGGAAATTATAACCAGTTTGATGAAAGGGCTGCTAACATGGGAGAACATATGAAGAAAAAAATGAGAGAAGGCCAACTTGGTGGACACAAGACTAGCTGTACAGTTAACAACACCTCTTTGCTTGTGAACAAAACCAATGGTTTTTCAAGTATTCCTGCTACTTCAAACACTTACACTGTGGACTATGCTGCAAGTACCTCCACTGTTGACAATACCATGAGCACCTGCACTGTGGAGCATGCTCCACACACCTACACTGTTGACAGTGCATCAAATACCTACCCTGTAGACAATGCTACAAGCACTTACACTGTGGACAATGTTCCATGCACCTACACTGTGGAAAATACTTTGAGCACCAACACTGTCGAAAATACTTTGAGCACTTATACTGTGGACAAAGCTCCATGTGCCGACACTGTGACCAATGCTCAGGACATTTACATTGCTGACACTGTTGACAACCCTCCAAGCACTCACATTGCTGACAATACTCCCAGCAATTCTTCCACTGACCATACCCCTAGTACTTCCACCACAGACAATGTTCTTCCTTCCACCACTGAGAGTGTTCCAGACCCTTCCAGCACTAATTATGTCCCCAGTACTTCCACTTCTGACAGTACTCCCAGACCACCAGCTATTGACAGCACTCCACGCTCTTCCGTTTCTGACCATGCTCTCAACATTCCCATCTCTGAGAGTGCTCCCAGCACTTCTGCCATTGATGATGCTCTCAGTGCTTCCAGTGCTGCCAGCAATTCCAACACTGCTAGTGCTCACGTTGAGACTAGTCAGGGAAAGAAATGGAGTGCTGCAGGAAGTGGAGGCATCAAGAAGAAACCAGGTGGAAAACAAAGCAAGAGCCCATCATCAAATGCTGCAGAAAAAGGTAAGGTCAGGAGTTTGGTTTTGTTGGCAATGAATAAACATCCTAATGTTTAGGAATCTCAGTGCATCTTAAATATTTAAGTGCCATTTTGTTTCCATTTCCTCTTGTCCTCATTGTACCCCTAAATCTAAACTCAGTGAAACCACAGTTGGGCCGCCTTTTTAAATCATGGAGAAATGACCATCCTCATGCAAAATGTGTCATGTATCTTACATGCACACCACGTAATTCTTTTCTAGTTGTCTGCCAGTGAAACACTGCAAATTACTCTATAGTCCTAATGAATTCACATTATTTCATTTAAACGAGGGACTCTGTCTTTTGTTAGAGTTTGTTTAATAACATACACTTTAGACTGCTCTCTTCTTTTAAAATTTTAGTGTAAATCGCTACTAGGTTTTTAGTAGCTCTCCTGATGATGATGTATCTGTAGTTGGATGATAGACATCTAACTTCTTTCTTTTGTTTTTACCAATGTAATATTTTATTTTGGGGTGTTTTCTTTTAGAATGCATAACAGAACATGGAAAGTCATGCTGTTTCAGCATTGAAAAACCTGTAGTAAGTAACTAAAGTGAATATTTAAGTATTCCTTTTAATTTACTTATTCATCCTAAAATATGCAAGTTCACTGATATTTTTCTCTAGTAAAGTTTTAATTTGAAGCCTTTACGTGGTTAAAATTTCATAATCTCCATTAGCTATTCAGTACATAAAGATTCAGAATGGTATTATTAAAGATAATATTGATGACATTGCTTAACCACAGTATTTAAGCACCTATATGAGGAGAACAATATATTTAGCATCAAAAAGACTTAGGGAAAGATTATATCATAAATTACAGATTATATATTTTAAATGCCCTACTTGAATTTTTGTTATTTATTTTAGGTTTCTGATATTCAAACCAGATCTGCTATTATTTCATGGAAACTACGTGGTTCTGAGAAATGTGATCACACCAAATCTCCCATGACATTTGAACTGGCAATATCTAACAGTGGTAAAAATGGAAAATATAAAAATGTATATATGTAAGTTTCTTTTTATTCATTTCTCATTTCTCATAATTCAATTCAAATATGCTATCTAAATGTATAGACCTCAACTTATACCTAGGCTGAGTTCTAAAGATTTTTTCTGCATTTTTTCCCAAGCTTTGAATGCAATTTTATATTAAAATAGTTTTATATATGGTGGGTGGTTGCCAGGTCAGTCCATGAAATTCACTGAATCATGTTAGTGCTGAGAAGGATCTTAACTATCAACTGGTCCATTCTCTTCAGTTTATAGCTTTCCTATTTGACAAGTTTAGACTCAGGGAAGAAAATGTTCCCTCCAATTCTCCCTTCTCTTTATTCACTTAGGTCATTTTAGGGGGGAAAAAAGTTTCACTTTATGGTAGGCTACACAAATGAGGTATTTACATTGCAATTGGATTTAAGATAGACTCCCCTGGAAATTTCATTACAGAAGCTAGTTATAAGGTGGAGCTATGATAGCAGCAGGATGAGCTTAGGAATGTGCTCAGAAGATACAACCAGAAAAAAAAAAAAAGATAAAAAGATAGAACCAGGACTAGGGAGGATATGGTGGAGGACATAGCAAGAGCATACCCAGCCACTCTGAACAAACAGCTTCTCGACTGAATGGGGACATGTATTCTGAAAGAGAACACACAGAGAGAGGCACAGTAGAAAGGAAATCCCAAGTGAGGAAGAAGAAATTCCTTTGCCCACCAAAAATTATGCAAGAAATAAGTCAGAGATCTGGAGCTGTCTCTACAGCACTTTAAAAATCATAATGCATCTTAAACTTCATTTCCTAGAATTTGTCATCTTTACTCAGAGACTCAAAGTGAAATTTTAAATGTAATTAGTTATTATGTAAAGTTTTACTTCCTTTATAATTAGAAGCTAGAAATTTTAAATTTAAGAATTATAATACACAATCTTCTATATTGGGTAGAGGGGTGGGAAGATGTAAAATGTGAGGAAAAGCTACTTATAAAATTAAGTTTTGTAGGAGGTTGCATGGTGGTCTTTTTCTGGTGTTATGTATTTCATAAATATCTTTGTTTTTCATAAAAACACTCTAATCACCCTATAACCTTGAGTGGCCTGTGCTTAGAAGTATCAGCCTTTGCTTAAAAATAATAATCTTTTAGCTCTTTTTGAAGGCTATTTCTGGGGTTAGAGCCTGAAAGAACTCTTTGAGTTGGTAGAGTACACCTAGGTACTTATGACTGTTTCAGGAAGACATAGATGTGGAAGCACAGCCACTCAATCCACTGTAGCAAATAAGTGCCCTCCCCAGAAAGATTTCCTTTTGTAATTGAATAAATAAATTGCATGATGCACAGTGTCTTTGAGGCTTTTCATATCAACATTATTTTAAATAAGCTAATTAAAGACAAATCTGCATTATTACAGTGTGAAGAAGTTGCAGCGGGAAAAATTATAAAATTTCACTTCATAAAGCCATAGTAATTTCACATGCAAATGAAGAATTTGAAGTATTAGTATCACTTTTTTGCATTCATAGAAAATGGGCTAAAGTTCTCTAAATTTCAAAGAAAATTGTGCTTCTTTGTTTATCACTTGAATATATAAGATTAGGACTGTTAGTTAGCTATTAAATATTTGTGAGATCATTTATAAACAGATATTATGTTCACAGTGGTGATGGAGTTATATTTACTCTACTTGATCTACAACCATCCATGGCCTATTTCATAAGGTAAGAACTCCATCCTACACAACCCCCACTCACCCTGTAGCCAGGCAGACTCCCCGGTCTGTATCAGTTTACTACTTATGATTTCTACAGTCAGCATTGCTACTTGCCAGCAGAGTGGCCTATCCTTCATGCTTCAAAAGAGCCCCCTCCAAATCCCTCATTAGTTCACTTTCTTTCACTTAATACAGGTGAAAGAGTGATTTGGGAGCCATCACCAATAACAATCCAACTTGACTCTACTAGAAAAATCTGTATAATTAGCTCCTAATATGTACCAGGGAACTCAAGTATTCAATTTAGTACATGTAAGGATAAATATTTGAAAGCTTACAACAATTGTCATTACATTTTTAGAATTACAACCATAAGAAGCTCAGCACATAGAAGTATGTCTGAAGTGGTTAGTTTCACAACTCCAGGTTGTGAACCAGACCCTCCACTTGCACCCAAACTAATTAACCGATCCAAGAGCAGCCTGAATTTACAGTGGAAAGTAAGTATTTTACTGCCAAAGTCTCCTCAACATGTTTTTTTTTTTAATTTAAAAACATTCTTTCTGGGGCACCTGGGTGGCTCAGTTGTTAAGCGTCTGCCTTCAGCTCAGGTCATGGTCCCAGGGTCCTGGGATCGAGCCCCATATCGGGCTCCCTGCTCAGCGGGAAGCCTTTTTCTCCCTCTCCCACTCCCCCTGCTTGTGTTCCCTCTCTCGCTGTGTCTCTCTCTGTCAAATAAATAAATAAAATCTTAAAAAAAACACATTCTTTCTACTTTGTCCTGAATTTTAAATATGAAATTATGCATGCCTCATCTGACCTATTTCCCTAGCACTTTTCGTTTTTCCATAATCATCTTTCTCTTCTATCTATATCGAGCATCAAGTAAATTGAGAAATGTCAATCATAATTTCAATTAGTAAAAGTTGAAGTGTCAATTTCTGTAACCTAAATTTATTTATAATTGTAGTTACCAATAAATCTACCTCTTAATTATTAACTTTCTTTATTACATAAAATTTGGAAAACAAAACAAGACATAGATTTTGGGTATGTCTTATAGACTGTAAAAAGTGCATTTTAACTTTAAAATCTGGATTGCTTTAAAAAAAGTAAGCAGATTAATTTTACAGTAATTTCAATCACTTTAATTACATAGTGTGTGTGTATGTACATATACTGTGTAAAAACAGACAATCATACTTTTATCTTTCTGACATATTTAGGGTTCCAATGATAATGGTTCCAAAATAAACAGCTTCCTTTTGGAATGGGATGAGGTAAACCATTTTATTTCTTAAAAGTACTTTTTTGTAAATGGTTATTAATGTTATGATGAATTTTTATACTTGCAGCATTTTATAATGTTCTAATATTTTGCATCTATTATTAAGGGCAAAGGTGAAGGCTTCAAAAGTTGCTATATGGGTACCATGAAACAACACAAGATCCTTAAACTGAATGCTTCTACAAAATATTCATTCAGACTAGCTGCCAAAAATAACTTTGGCTTGAGGTACATTGAATTATTGCAATATTTAAAAGTCTATACTTTAATAAGAACCTGAAAATAACTTTTCCATATTAATTTATTTTTCAGTGATTTCAGTGAAATAGCAATCTTCCATACATCAGGAACTATGCCTCCAACACCTCCACCTCCTAAGCTAAAAGAAGCAGGAGTCTGTAATTTGTCACTAGAATGGTGTGCCCCAACTAACACAAGCCCAAATTACAGTCTTACTTATGTACTAGAAATGGAAGAAGCAGGATCCGTAAGTTTTCTTTTCACATGCTTTAATCTTTAACTTCAGTTTTAGGTACATTTTACATGCATCTTATAATGAAAAATTTTAGATTTAAGTTAATTTATTTTTTTAAGTTTTTATTTAAATTCCAGTTAGTTGGGACGCCTGGGTGGCTCAGTCTGTTAAGCATCTGCCTTCGGCTCAGGTCCTGATCCCAGGGTCCTGGAATCGAGCCCCGCATCGAGCTCCCTGCTCAGCGGGGAGCCTGCTTCTCCCTCTGCCTGCTGCTCCCCCTGCTTGTGCTTTCTCTCCCTGATAAATAAATAAATAAATAAATAAATTCCAGTTAGTTAACAGTGTAATATTAGTTTCAGGTGTACAATTTAGTGATTCAACACTTAAATACAACACCCAGTGCTCATCACAACAAGTGCCCTCATTAATCCCCATCACCTATTTCACCCATCCCCCCACCCACTTCCCTTCTGATAACCATCAGTTTGTTCTCTGTAGTTAAGAGTTTGTTTCTCAGTTGTCCTCTTTTTTTCGCTATGATTAAGCTAATTTCTACTCAATCAAACCACATGATTCCCAAGTCTCTGTTTTCGAGAGGGGACCAATGCTGAGCCAATGTTAGGCGAGCCAGTACAGGGAGTTCTGAAGGTACCTAAGTCCCGGAAGATTAACTAAAAGCAGCAGCAGCCATAACAACACAACAGATACACAGTGAAGTGTGTTAGTTCTTCACCTTTGGGTCTATCCCAGATGACCTTGCATGGTCACACAGATCCTCTGCATACTTCTACCAGGGCAAACGCTTTCCTCATCTCCCTGGATTCCTGATGTGGGCGGGCAAACTGTTTTATTGCATTCTGAACTTTCAAGTCTATACTAAATAGGCTATTCAACTTAAAAGGCAGCTGTACATTTTAGGTTATGTACATTTTACCACATTTTATATAAAGCAACTAACATTGAAGAAGAGTTCGGTGTAATTAATATGTTAAGTGCCTTCATACACATTATCTCATTACATCCTGAAAAAAGTGAGCCCTTTAAAGTAGAAAGTGTCTCCATTTATTTTTTAATTTTTTATTCTTATGTTAATCCCCATACATTACATCATTAGTTTTAGATGTAGTGTTCCAAAATTCATTGTTTGTGCATAACACCCAGTACTCCATGCAGAATG
>NW_028061774.1:0-394 GCF_054177405.1 Leptonychotes weddellii
GGCGCCTGGGTGGCTCAGATGGTTAAGCGTCTGCCTTCGGCTCAGGTCATGATCCCAGGGTCCCGGGATCGAGCCCCACATCGGGCTCCCTGCTCAGCGGGAAGCCTGCTTCTCCCTCTCCCACTCCCCCTGCTTGTGTCCCCTCTCTCTCTGTCTCTCTCTCTCTGTCAAATAAATAAATAAAATCTTTAAAAAAAAATAAAATAAAATAAAATAATGTCAGGGACTAGTATGGTAAGGCTGGGGAAATAAACAGTAAGATCTATTTCAAAAGTATCTGTTGCACAACAGGAGGAAGATGGATGCCCATATTTTTTGAGCTTTGCTTATCTATCAAGGGCTGAACAAAGAGAATAAATCTTATCAGGTTAACTTCTAGATCTTCCACAGAAAC
>NW_028061775.1:0-394 GCF_054177405.1 Leptonychotes weddellii
TATCAGATTTTGAGGCTGGGTTGCATCCTAATCAAATCATTCAAGCGCTTGCATAGTTGCATCATTGTCACCTCTGAATCATAAATGTTAAGCTGAAAATGGTGAACGAGAGCTCCCAGAAGGCACCCTGTCTGCCAGCATGGCTTTTATCATTAACTTCTGTATTGTTTTTGACTACTTCTTAAGAAGAAGTCCAGGGGCGCCTGGGTGGCTCAGTCGGTTAAGCGTCTGCCTTCGGCTCAGGTCATGATCCCAGGGTCCTGGGATCGAGCCCCGCGTCAGGCTCCCTGCTCCGTGGGAAGTCTGCTTCTCCCTCTCCCACTCCCCCTGCTTGTGTTCCCTCTCTCGCTGTGTCTCTCTCTCTGTCAAATAAATAAATAAAATCTTTAAAAAA
>NW_028061776.1:0-394 GCF_054177405.1 Leptonychotes weddellii
GGCAGAAAGCTCATGTGGGCTGGGTGTCACCATGCCATAATTTGTCCTAATTACTGAGTGCCTACTGTGTGCCAGGAAATGGTCTATGCCCCTGGGGAAACAGCGGTAAATGCTAAAGAAGACAAGCTCTTTCCTCAAGAAGTTTATATTTTCACAGATGACTGATGACAAGTTAATATATAATAAAAGTTGTTAAAGAAAAATAAAGCAGGGGCGCCTGGGTGGCTCAGTCGTTAAGCGTCTGCCTTCGGCTCAGGTCATGGTCCCAGGGTCCTGGGATCGAGTCCCGCATCGGGCTCCCTGCTCTGCGTGGAGCCTGCTTCTCCCTCTCCCACTCCCCCTGCTTGTGTTCCCTCTCTCGCTGTGTCTCTCTCTCTGTCAAATAAATAAATAA
>NW_028061777.1:0-394 GCF_054177405.1 Leptonychotes weddellii
ATCCAGCAATCCCCACTCTGGGTATATATCTGAAGGAAATGAAATCCATATCTCGAAGAAATATCTGTGTTCTATGTTCATTACAGCATTCACAATAAACAAGATATGGAAATAACCTGAGTGCCCATCAATGGATAAAGAAAATGTGTGTGGGGGGGGGTGTATAAAATTCAACCATAAAAAAAGAAGGAAATCGGGGCGCCTGGGTGGCTCAGTTGGTTAAGCGACTGCCTTCGGCTCAGGTCATGATCCTGGAGTCCCGGGATCGAGTCCCGCATCGGGCTCCCTGCTCGGCAGGGAGTCTGCTTCTCCCTCTGACCCTCCCCCCTCTCATGCTCTCTCTATCTCATTGTCTCTCTCAAATAAATAAATAAAATCTTTAAAAAAAAAAAAA
>NW_028061778.1:0-394 GCF_054177405.1 Leptonychotes weddellii
CAGGACCCTGGCTGGGATCATGACCTGAGCCGAAGGCAGTCGCCCAACCAACTGAGCCACCCAGGCGCCCTTCTTCTTTTTTTAAAGATGTTATTTATTTATTTGTAAGAGACAGAGCACAAGCAGGGGGAGCAGCAGAAGCAGAGAAGCAGGCTTCCCGCTGAGCAAGGAGCGCGATGTGGGACTCGATCCCAGGACCCCGGGATCATGACCTGAGCTGAAGGCAGTCGCTTAACGACTGAGCCACCCAGGCACCCGAGCGTCTGACTCTTGGTTTCAGCTCAGGTCATGGTCTCAGGGTTGTGAGATCGAGTCCTGTGTCGGGCTCCACCCTCAATGGGGAGTCTGCTTGAGATTCTCTCTCTCCCTCAAATAAATAAATAAATCTTTGGGG
>NW_028061779.1:0-394 GCF_054177405.1 Leptonychotes weddellii
ACTGAGAGCTTTTTCTCTAAGGTCAGGAACACAACCAGGATGTCCACTCTCACCACTGCTGTTCAACATAGTACTAGAAGTCCTAGCCTTAGCAATCAGACAACAAAAAGAAATAAAAGGCATCTGAATCAGCAAAGAAGTCAAACTCTCACTATGATTTGCCTGAGGAATGTCACACATTTCCCACCTGGGAGCGTGTGTGAGTGGGGAGTTAGTGGAGTGTCAGCTTGTCCTTTGTCCTCAGCTTGCCTTCTGCTCCCTTATCAGAAGGGGGATGCAGGGGCTTCAAAGATGTTGGTATTGTATTAATTCTTCAGCTAGGTGATAGGACACTGTGCTTTATTACTCAAGTCCTACAGATATGTTGTATATATTTCCAGAATACATGACTACA
>NW_028061780.1:0-394 GCF_054177405.1 Leptonychotes weddellii
ACACATACATATCTATGAAATTCTGCAAAAAAATTTCAAGGAGGCCATGGTTCTTGGGTCAATAACTCCTCCAGTAAACTGAAAAGGTACAGATACATGGAAAGCCTCCTAGAGGAAACATCTTGAAATTCATGACTTCATTCATACGTGCATTTGAAAATTGTACTCTCCTACTAGGCCATGTAAATGTCATATGTAAAGCAAGTTCTGTGGATCATAAAAATATAAACTCCTTAAAAAAAGGTGACCCACGGGGCGCCTGGGTGGCTCAGTTGGTTAAGCGACTGCCTTCGGCTCAGGTCATGATCCTGGAGTCCCAGGATCGAGTCCCGCATCTGGCTCCCTGCTCAGCAGGGAGTCTGCTTCTCCCTCTGACCTTCCTCCTTCTCATGCT
>NW_028061781.1:0-394 GCF_054177405.1 Leptonychotes weddellii
CCACCCAGGCGCCCCGTGGAGGTCACTTTTATTTGCTTTATGCTTCCCTTCGTTTTTCAGGTTTTCTAGTGACCATATTCCACTTTTTCATACAAACACAGTAACAGGTGCTCTGAGCAGCAACGTGCAGGTGAGCGCACGGCCCATCCTGAGCCGAGCCCCCCCCATGTCCTCGCCACTTTGCAGGTGAACGGGACACGGAGAAGGAGGAGGGCGACGAGGTGGCGCACGAGGTGGAGATGATCATCAAGCACAACCGGTTCGTCAGGGAGACCTACGACTTCGACATCGCCGTCATCAAGCTGAAGACGCCCATCACCTTCCGCAGGAACGTGGCCCCCGCCTGCCTGCCCCAGAAGGACTGGGCCGAGGCCACGCTCATGACACAGAAGAC
>NW_028061782.1:0-394 GCF_054177405.1 Leptonychotes weddellii
GGCTTGGGGACAGTTATGGGCTGAATTGTGTGCTCCCCAAATCATATGTTGAAGTCTTAAACTCACCACTTCAGCATGTGACTGCATTTGGAGATAGGGCCTTTAAATAGGTAATTAAGGTGAAAAGAAGCTGTGATGGTGGGCCCTCATCCTGTCTGACTGGTGTCCTCATAAGAAGAGGGGATTTGGACATAGGGAGACATGGGGGTGTGCATGCACAGAGGAAAGGCTGTGTGATGAGGAAGGAAGGGGGCAGCACCTCCTCTTTTTACTCTAAACAGATGTGCTTTTATGAAAGCAGGTCTACGTTCAAATTACCCCTGCAACCCATTTTCTAACAACCATTCATGTTAACCTTCTTGAAGTCTCTGGACAAACCAAGCTGATTTGTTCA
>NW_028061783.1:0-394 GCF_054177405.1 Leptonychotes weddellii
AGTTTGTTTTTCAGAGTCCATCGTCTCTCATGGTTCGTCCACCCCTCTGATTTCCCCCGCTTTGCATATGATGCCATTTTAACAGAACCAGTGAATGCCAAGTCCATCAGTCACCTCAAATTTAAAAATACATCCCACCAAACTCAATACAGACCTGCCAATGGTGAAATTCCCTCGACCTCTCTTATGCCATCAAGCACCAGGGTTACCGTAGGGAAATTTCTAAAAATCCATTCTCACTTTGAAGCTCACCCTCATTAACCTCACCTCCTCTGTCTTCACTTTTTCTCTAAGCCCAGGGTAACTTTGCATATTTTGGCATTATTCTTTGTAATTATTCTCTAGTCATTTCATGACATTAAGTGAGATGATCCATATTAAAATGCTGTGTAAA
>NW_028061784.1:0-8345 GCF_054177405.1 Leptonychotes weddellii
GGGAGAGATGAACCATGAGAGACTATGGACTCTGAGAAACAAACAGGGTTTTAGAGGGGAGGGGGGTGGGGGATGGTTTAGCCTGGTGATGGGTATTAAGGAGGGCACGTATTGCATGGAGCACTGGGTGTTATACGAAAACAATGGATCGTGGATCACTACATCAAAAACTAATGATGGATTGTATGGTGACTAACATAATATAATAAAACTTAAAAAAAAAAGCAGACAATGGTTTTTCTTTTAAAAATATAAGGATATAGCAAACATATAATAATTCCATCATATACTCTTATGCTTAGACTCCTGGATAAATGATCTTATACTAAACTTCATGAAATAAGAGTTCAAAGAAGATCCACCTCTTATTTTGGTAAGATAGAAAGGATACATTTTCTATGAAATAACCATCTGACATAAACCGACAACCAATTTAAAAGACTGTGATTAAAAAAACCAGTTGTATGAAATATAAAAAGGACTTAGTGCTATCAAATCTTGATTAAATGATGCAGAAGATAAATTTGAGAAACACAGCATTTTAAAAGATCAATCATTAAAGCAATATTGAATGAAAATGAAAATATTAGCATAGTTGTCAGATAAACTGGATAGATTACAAGGAGTCAATTAAAGAGGGGATGTTTGGGCAGAGAAAGAGCAAGTAGATCGAAGCAATATTCAAAAGCATGGTTAAGAGAAAATTTGTACAAACTAAGCATTTTTAACTTTTGAGAATGAGATAACCAACTATATTTCAGACAAAATTGACAAATAAACATTCTTCCCAAGACACATAATGGCCAAGTTTTCAAGGAAAAATAAATAACTGGAAAGTGGCCGGGGTGCCTGGGTGGCTCAGTCATTAAGCATCTGCCTTCGGCTCAGGTCATGATTCCAGGGTCCTGGGATCGAGCCCCACATCGGGCTCCCCGCTCAGCGGGAAAGCTGCTTCTCCCTCTCCCACTCCCCCTGCTTGTGTTCCCTCTCTCTCTGTGTCTCTCTCTGTCAAATAAATAAATAAAATCTTA
Organism: Leptonychotes weddellii; assembly: GCF_054177405.1. Taxonomy (NCBI): domain Eukaryota; kingdom Metazoa; phylum Chordata; class Mammalia; order Carnivora; family Phocidae; genus Leptonychotes; species Leptonychotes weddellii. The sequence goes on from NW_028061784.1 coordinate 1,032, forward strand.
AAAAAAAAAAAAAAAAGAACTGGAAAGTGGCCTTTGGATTAGGCAACCCAGAAATCAGGGTAGTAGTCAAACTTCCTGAAAGAGCAGTCTATTCTTATGCCCTTCTTTTCTTTACCTCCAACATAGTCCTCAACCAACTCATTTTGACTTCCACCTGTTCCAATTCATCACCAAGAAATTGCTCTCACCAAGAAAAACTGATGCTTTCTTGTAACTAAATCCAAAGGACACTTTTCAGCTCTCATATTGTTTGACTTGCCTGCAACATTGACTGTCTACTCTTTTTGAGAAATATCCTTTTCCTTGGTTTCAAAGGTGTCAAACTTTCCTAGTTTCCTTCCCCACCATTTTGAAATATTTGTACTCATTCTCCTTTTCTGGTTCCACCTTTTATCCATCCTTAAAGTGGGGCAATCTTCTAGGCTCGGTCTTTCTTCTTGATGCCATCTACACAGCTTCCATTACCATGGATATGACAACTCCCAAATCCGTATCTTCACATTTCCTTTCCCATGGGCTCCAGATTCACATCTTTTATCTCCTGAATACGGCCCAGCCTGCCTTCACAATTTCTCTCTCTTCCACTCACAGTCGTGTTCCAGTGCCATTATTCCCTAACTCAGTAAACTGGCACCATAATCTATTCCGCTTCTCATGCCAGAAATCTCAAAGCTATCTGTTACTCTTCTCTCTCTCTCTTATATACACTCAAACACCTAGTCCTGTTGATTCAACATGTTGAGCATTTTTCATGTCTATATAGCTCTCTCCACCTCCACCACTCCCACCCTTCTTGAAGGCACAATTATCTCTTAACTAGGCTCTTATAATAGACTCAAATCTGGATTCCTAGCAACCAATCTTGTGTCCCACACCTAAATCCATTCACTGTTATGAAAGCAGAGAAATCTTTCATGTTACCTACCTACCAACCACTTAGAGTTATTTAAAACTTTTCATATTGGTTCTTTTTTTAGGAAAATATCTCAAACCTCAAATAATCTTAGAGAATTCTAGATCCTGTATACTTTAGGCATCATTCTTCTCTTTACTTGATTATCCTCCAGTCTTCTTTAAATGAGGCACCTGTTTCTTAATTCCTTGTATTGGAGTTCTTTCCTTTTGTCTATATATTTCTCTTTCCTTCCCACTTTTTATCTCTTGACTTATCCAACTCTGATTCATCATTCAAGTTTCTTCTTTTGGCTTATGGCTTTCTCAGGGAAGCTTCTCTTTCCTCCATAGCTAGGTTAAATTCTAGCCAGAAAATAAACAACCCAATTTAAAAATAGGCCAAAACACTTAACAGACATCTCACCAAAGAATATATACAGATGGTAAATAAGCACATGAAAATATGCTCCTTATCATATGTCATCAGGAAAATGCAAATTAAAACAACAATGAAATACCACTATAAACCTATTAGAATGGCCAAAATCTGAAACACTGACAATGCCCAATGCTGGCAAAGATGTAGAGCAACAGGAATTCTCATGCATTGTTGATAGGATTGAAAGATGAAACAGCCACTTTGGAAGATAGTTTGGCAATTTCTTACAAAACTAAACATATCCTTACTATATAATTCAGCAATCTTGCTCCTTGGTATTTTCCCAAAGGAGTTGAAAATATATCCACCTAAAAACCTGCACATAGATGTTTATAAAAGATTTATTTATAATTGCCAAAACCTGTAATCAGCCAAGATATCCTTCAGTAGATGAATGGATAAGTAAATAATACATCCAGAAAATGGAATATTATTCAGAACTAAAAAATGAACTATGAAGCCATAAAAAGATATGGAGTAATCCTGATGCAATTACTAAAGGATATAAACCAATTTGAAAAGGCTACATATTATATGATTCCAACTATATAACATTCAGGAAAATGCAAAATCATAGAGACAGTAAAAAGATCAGTGGTTGTCAGGGGGTTGGGAGGTGGGAGAAATGAGTAGCTGAAGCCCTGAGAATTTTTAGGGCACATAAAATACTTTGTATGGTATTATAATGATGGATATATGTCATTACATATTTGCACTAACCCACAGAATGTAGAAGATAGAATAAGTGAACTTAAAGATAGATTAGTAGAAATTATCCAATCTGAAAAATAGAGAAAAGATTTTGAAGAAAAAGGAATAGAGCCTCAGAAATACATGGTAAAACATCAAACATATCAAAATGAATATAATGGGAGACAGAGAGACGCAGAAGATTTTTTCTAAGAAATAATGATTGAACACTTCCCAACTTTTATAAAAACACTAATATGTACATACTAGTATACACTAATATACTAAGAAGCTGAACAACCTCTAAGTATGTTGAAAACAAAGAGATCCACATCTAGAAGTATCATAGTCCAACTGTAGAAAACCAAAGACAAAATCTTGAAAGTAGTAAGAGAAAAATGACATGATATCAAGGAAGACCAGGATGAGGCCAGGTGTCCAGCTAGCCAGAGATGTGTCACTGGCCTGGTGATCCAGAGACACTTTAGTCCTGGTCCCAGTCATGTTGGTTTCAGCTTACCATGTGTGGGCCACTTTTATATTATTTCCTCCAAGCTCCAGCCACCACCAGCTTGGGATCATATTCTGAGGCTTGAGGCAGAATTCCAAAAGGCTGGAAGTGAAGACAGAACCACCCTGGCCACAGCCCCATTCTACTGCAAAAGCAGCTGCCCTCCCAAAAACATAGATTAACAATAAACTTCTCATCGGAGACAATGGAGGCCAGAAGGCAGTGGGGTGACATAAAAAGTGCTGAAAGAAAAACCTGTCAACAAATAACTTTATATTCAGCAAAACTATCCTTTAAAAACTGAATGTGAAAGAATGATACTCCCAGATAAAGATTGAGAGCATATGTTGCTAGCAGACCTATATTACAAGTAATAACAAAGGAAGTCTTTCAGGCTAAAAGGAAATGATGTCAGTTATTTGAATACACAGATGAAATGAAAATCACTGGAAATGGTAAATATGTAGATCAATATAAAAGATTAATATATTATATTTATTAATTACATATAAATACATAAATACATTGTTATCTTCTCTTGTTTTAAAAATGTACATTGCATAAAGCAATGATTATAACATTGTATTGCTGCATTTTAACATATATTGATGTAATGTATATGATTAGTATAAAGAGGGGATAGGAATTGCAGCAGTTTCTATATTTTATTAAAATTGAGTGTATTAATATGATGAAGATTGTGATAAATTGAGGTGCATACAATAATCTTTATAACAACCACTAAGAAAACAACAAAAAATATAGTAAAAAAAATCTACAGAGGAATTAAAATAGAAACTTGAAATATTTATGTAACACACTAGAAGGCAGTAAATCAGGAATTGAAGAACAAAAAAGGTAGGAGACACAGAAGCCAAGAAGAAAAATGACCTGTGTAAATCCAACCATATAAATAAATTACATTGACATGAATAGTTTAAATGCCCCAATCAAAAGGCAAAGATTATCACATTGGAATTTTTTAAAAAGAAAAAGCCAACTGTATGCTGTCTATGGAAAACACACCTTAAATTCAGATACAAATAGGTAGGAAGTAAAGGATGGATAAACATTTACAATGCTAAGTAACAAGCGAGCTAGAGTGGCTATACTAATCTATGACAAAATAAACTTTGAAACAAGAAATATTACTAGAGATAAAGAGGAATATCTCATAATGATAAAAGGGCCAATATATACCATAAAGATAGAACAATTACAAGTTTATATGCAACTAATTAAAAAGCCTCAAAATACATGAATCAAAAAATGATGGAACTGAAGGAGAAATAAACAATGCAATAAGTAGAGATTTCAATAACTCACTCTCAATCATTGACAGAACTATACAGAAAATCAGTAATGATGTAAAAGACTTGAACAACACTATCAACCAACTTAACATAATTACACACATCATGTGTTTATTATAGAGAATGCATATTCTTTTAAAGCAGACATGGAACGTTCTCCAGAATGGGCTATATGTTAGGCATATAACATAAAAAAAAATTATGTTCAATGAATTCAAATGGATTAAAATTATACAAAGTGTATTCTCTAACCACAATGGAACTAAATTAGAAATCAACAACAAAAAGAAATCTGGGGAAACCCAGTTACATGGAATTTAAATAATATACTTCCATATGATTGATGGCTCAAAGAAATAATCATAAGGGTAACTATAAAATATTTGGAATTGAATGAAAACAAAAGCACAATATATTACATTTATGAAATGCAGTTAGAGCTGGCATTAAATGCCTAAAACAGAAAAGAAAAAAGTCTCAAATTAATAATTGACATCTACATTAAGAAACTAGGAAACAAAGAGTAAAATAAATGACAGGAAACAGAAAAACAATGAAACCAAAAGTTGGTTCTTTGAAAAGATCAACAAAACTGACAACCTTTAGGATAACCAATCAAGAAAAGAATGGAGAAAAAGGAAACAAGCAAAATCAAGACTGAAAGAGGGAACATATTACTAACTCTACAAAAAACAAGAGAATTATAATATTATGAGCAACTTTAGGCCAAAAAAATAGATAACCTGGATGAAATTAACAGATTCTTAAAAAGATATTCCAAAAACTCATTCAAAAAGAAAAAAAAAAACCTGAAAAGACCTACAAGTAAAGAAATTGAATTAATAATTAAAATCTTCACCCAAAGAAAACCCAAGGCTAAGTTGGCTTCACTACAGAATATTATCAAATATCTAAAGAAGAAATATTACCAATTCTTCACAAATTTTCTCAAGATATAGAAAAGGAAGCATTCCCCAACTCATTCATTGAGGCCAGAATTACCCTGATAACAAAGGCAAAGACATTACAATGAAAGAAAAGTACAGACCAACATCCATCATGAATATAAATACAAAAATATTAAACATAATATTATCAAATTGAATTTACCAACATATCAACAAATTACATACTACACCAAGTGTATTCTTATCTTGTGGTTTATGCAGGAATACAGTAAGGAGCATATATGAAAAATATACAGCTTGCATATACTGAAGGGTGAAAGACTGATTCTCACCTAAGATCATGAACTAGGCATGAATGTCTGCTTTCAATAAATCTATTCAACATCATACTGTATAGTCTGGACAGTAAAATAAAGTGTCCAAAAAGAAAGAAAGAAAACACTACATGAAAAACTAATGATGTACTGTATGGTGACTAACATAATAAAAAAAAAAAAAGAAAAGAAAGGCATTCAAGTTAGAAAGGAAGAAATATAACTGTTTTTATTGATAAATGACATGATAATATATGTAGAAAATAACAAGTAATAAAAAAAGAAAGCATAACATTGTAATACAATATAATATCTAACAATTTTAGCAAGGTCACAGAATCTAAGATCAGCATACAAATACCAGTTTTATTTCTACATACTAGTAATGAAGAATCCAAAAATGAAATTAAGAAAACAATTCCATTCACAATAGTATCAAAAAGAATAAAATAATGGATGGGGCGCCTGGGTGGCTTAGTTGGTTAAGCGACTGCCTTTGGCTCAGGTCATGATCCTGGAGTCCCTGGATCGAGTCCCGCATCGGGCTCCCTGCTTGGCAGGGAGTCTGCTTCGCCCTCTGACCCTATCCCCTCTCATGTGTTCTTTCTCTCTCATTCTCTCTCTCTCAAATAAATAAAATCTTTAAAAAAAAAAAAGAATAAAATACTGGAACAGAATATGGAGTCCAGAAATAGACCCAAACAAGCATGGCTTCCTGATTTTCAACGAAGATGCAAAAGTAATTAAAAGGAGAAGAGATACTCTTAACTGAATAGTATTGGTACAAATAGAACTCTCAGCAAAAAAATAAAATAATAATAATAATAATAAATCACACTTATACAAAAATAATTAACTCAATGGGGATCATAGATCTAAATGTAAAATGTTGTAGGGAGTTCAAGGAATTTGGGGGCTGATTAATGGAAAAGACATGGCCATGAAAAGACCTGACACAGACTTTATTGGGTGGAGGTTGGATATGGGGAACTCTCTCACAATACAAAACCATCCAGAGGTTTACAGTAAGGCGGCCATCAATCAGGTGGAAGGAGGGCAAGGGGACCCCTGGGAAAGGGGAGAATCAGAGAGGGGGCTTGCATGCCTAGGTGGTGTCACTCGGCCACACAGCAGAGAGCCTCTTGGTCAGAGAGCTCTTTGGGGTTTTATAATGTTACTAATTAATGTTCAGCAGATGCTGAGTAAGGTTTCACAGGGTATGCACAGCCAACAGGCTCTACATATTCTTGTTTAGGGCTATTTTTTAAAATAATAGGGTGTGCATCAAAAACTAATGATGTAATGTATGGTGATTAACATAACAATAAAAAATTTTAAAAAATATTAGGGTGTGCAAAAACTTACAACAATGGGTTTGGCACCAATGGCTTTGGAGCTGATAAGTCTCAGCCTGCAGTGAAGAAATAAACGACGTGGGGGGGGCCCATAAACAAAAGCCATCTTTTGGTCATTTATATAACAAATGTTAAACCATAAATTTTTTAGAAGAAAATATTGGAGAAAATCTTTGTGACTCAGATTTATGCAAAGAGTTCTTAGACATGACGCCAAAAGCAAGATTCACTAAAAATAATTTGGTAAGTTGAACATTAAAAACTTTTGTTCTATGGAAGACCCTGTGAATGGAATGAAAATACAAACTACAGACTAGGAGAAAATACTGGCAAATCATACATCCTAGAAAGTAGGTGTACCTATAACATATAGAGAATTCTCTACACTCAACAATAAGAAAACAAAAAAATCCAAATAGAAAATGGGCAAAGATTTGAATAAAAACTTCATAAAAATGGATAAATAGCAAGTAAGCACATGTTCAACTTCACTAGCCATTGGACAAATACAAACTAAAGCCAGAATGAGATACCACTATATCCCTAATAGGATAGCTAAAATTAATGCTGACCATACTAAGTGCTTACAAAAATGTGGAGCAATTAGACCTCTTAGATATTGCTGGCTGGAATGCAAAATGGGAGAGCATTCAGGAAAAAAATATGGCAGTTTCTTAGAAAGTTAAACATAGGGCGGAGCAAGATGGCGGAGGAGTAGGAGACCTGGATTTCGTCTCCTCTCAGGAATTCAGCTGGAGAGGGATCAAACCATTCTGAACACCTACAAACTCAACAGGAGATCGAAGAAAAGAAGAGCAACAACTCTCTCATCAGAAAAGCGACCACTTTCTGGAAGGTAGGACGTGCGGAGAAGTGAATCCGAGGCGATA
>NW_028061785.1:0-394 GCF_054177405.1 Leptonychotes weddellii
GGGCAGGCTGCCCCCAAATAGGCCACTTTGGCATGAAGATTATTTTGAATTAAAAGCAATCAGTGGGGCACCTGGGTGGTTCAGTGGGGTAAGCATCTGACTCTTGATTTCAGCTCAGGTCATGATCTCAGGGTTGTGAGATTGAGCCCCACATCAGGCTCCACACTGGGCATGGAGCCTGCTTAAGATTCTCTCTCTCGGGGCGCCTGGGTGGCTCAGTTGGTTAAGCGACTGCCTTCGGCTCAGGTCATGATCCTGGAGTCCCGGGATCGAGTCCCGCATCGGGCTCCCTGCTCGGCAGGGAGTCTGCTTCTCCCTCTGACCCTCCTCCCTCTCATGCTCTCTGTCTCTCATTCTCTCTGTCTCAAATAAATAAATAAAATCTTTAAAAAAA
>NW_028061786.1:0-394 GCF_054177405.1 Leptonychotes weddellii
GATATAGTGTCCTTCCTCATCTCTTATTACAGTCTTTGGTTTAAAATCTAATTTGTCTGATATAAGGATTGCCACCCCAGCTTAGAAAGCCTGTTTTTATTCTTTCTTGTTAATAATAAACCATTTGTAGTGAATCATTTCACTCTGAATATAGCTTGGTGATGCTACACTATCATTTTTTTTTTTAAAGATTTTATTTATTTGAGAGAGAGAATGAGAGACAGAGAGCACGAGAGGGAAGAGGGTCAGAGGGAGAAGCAGACCCCCCGCTGAGCAGGGAGCCTGATGTCGGACTCGATCCTGGGACTTCAGGATCACGACCCGAGCCGAAGGCAGTCGCTTAACCAACTGAGCCACCCAGGCGCCCCGCTACACTATCATTTGTTTGCATAAA
>NW_028061787.1:0-394 GCF_054177405.1 Leptonychotes weddellii
CAAATTCTCTTACTAGTACTAATAGATATTTAGCAGGATACCTTGTATGTGTTTTTTTTTTAATTTTTTTATTAACATATACTGTATTATTTGTTTCAGGGGTACAGGTCTGTGATTCATCAGTCTTACACAATTCACAGCATTCACCATAGTAGATACCCTCCCCAATGCCCATCACCAGCCACCCCATCCATCCCACCCCCCCTCCACTCCAGCAACCCTCAGTTTGTTTCCTGAGATTAAGAGTCTCTTATGGTTTGTCTCCCTCTCTGGTTTTGTCTTGTTTCTCTTTTCCCTCCCTTCCCCTATGATCCTCTGTCTTGTTTCTCAAATTCCTCATATCAGTGAGATCATATGATACTTATCTTTCTCTAATTGACTTATTTCGTTTAAC
>NW_028061788.1:0-394 GCF_054177405.1 Leptonychotes weddellii
AAAAAGGCAAATTCCAAAATGTAGCCCTATTATGTAGAATATTATAACCATGATAGGTACAAATAAAAGATGTAAAGCTAAAAAAAAATTTAGTCCCCGAATCTAGACTTCTTTTTTTTATTATTATGTTATGTTAATCACCATACATTACATCATTAGTTTTTGATGTAGTGTTCCATGATTCATTGTTTGCGTATAACACCCAGTGCTCCATGCAGCACGTGCCCTCTTTAATACCCATCACCAGGCTAACCCGTCCCCCCACCCCCCCTCCCCTCTAGAACCCTCAGTTTGTTTTTCAGAGTCCATCGTCTCTCATGGTTCGTCTCCCCCTCCAATTCCCCCCCTTCATTCTTCCCCTCCTGCATTTTTTTTTTTTTTAAACATATAATGT
>NW_028061789.1:0-394 GCF_054177405.1 Leptonychotes weddellii
ACTTCACCTCGCAGTCCTGGCAGCCCGAGGGCAGTGGGCAGGCAGAGTGGGCTCTTCAAGGAGACACCGCTGGCCTCCTCCGAACTCGCACCTGGCTGGCGGGCACGAGGGTCTGCTGGTCCTCACAGAAGTCCAGGAATCTCCGCCAGAGAGGGCAACAACGCAGGAGGCGGTGGTCTCCTGCGGAGGTTGAGGGAGGGGAGAGGAGTCCATGGTAGACTTCAGCCCTGCCAAAGCCCTCCCCACCCCCAGCCGAGCAGCCACACCCGCAGGAGGAGCACCCCCCAGCCCTCCCCACCCACAGCTGAGCAGCCACACCCCCAGGAGAAGCCCCGCCCCAGCCCTCCCCACCCCCAGACCAGCAGCCACACCCCCAGGAGGAGCACACCCCTCA
>NW_028061790.1:0-394 GCF_054177405.1 Leptonychotes weddellii
GCCTGGGTGGCTCAGTTGGTTAAGCGACTGCCTTCGGCTCAGGTCATGATCCTGGAGTCCCGGGATCGAGTCCCGCATCGGGCTCTCTGCTCGGCAGGGAGCCTGCTTCTCCCTCTCCCACTCCCCCTGCTTGTGTCCCCTCTCTCGCTGTGTCTCTCTCTGTCAAATAAATAAATAAAATCTTTAAAAAAAAAAAAAACTATATAGTTAAACCTATGTAATTAAACCTATAAATTTTTCTCTAACCATGATATTAGTTATATATTTTATTATTCAGTTCAAAATACTTTCTTGTTTCCACTGGGCTTCCCTTTACCCATGGGTTATCTAGAAATATATCGCTTTAGAAATATATATGTATAAATATATATGAACATTTAGTAATAATCTATGA
>NW_028061791.1:0-394 GCF_054177405.1 Leptonychotes weddellii
CCTACTCAATATATGCAAGCACTATATTGCTTCATTTCCTGTGGGTTCACTTATTTAATCATCCCAACAAACCCACAAAGTAGGTATTCTAATTAAGTTCATTTTAAAAACAAGACAACAGAGGCTTAGGGAAGGTAAGCAGCTTCTTCTTTCAGGAAGTCATTTATAAAATGAAGGCTGCTTCTCAGAGTTGCCCTGCAAAAAACCAAAGCTCTTTTGTTTAAAATATTCTTACTGGTTATTACATTATCTTGTATAATCCTCTTGGGGCTACCAACTTTAGTCCTTTGTTTGATGATGAAAATGGGGACAGATGGTGAAAGTAATTCCCGGCATCAGTTGGTCACACTAACCCTAGCCTAAGATTCCATGACAAGCACAGAAATCTCAGCAG
>NW_028061792.1:0-394 GCF_054177405.1 Leptonychotes weddellii
GCATTCCTACAAATGTTCGCGGCGGGAGGAGACCAGTGTCTGGTCAAAAGCCTGGGATCCCCCCGCCCCCATGAGGGTCCGATGAAAGGAAGCAGATCCGTTGGCGAAGTGAGTTTATTGGGGAGCCCGAGGAGGTGCTGACAGGTCGGCAGTTGAGGCCAAGGGACCCGAGCAGAGAAACTGGGAGGGAAGGACAGGGGACCAGAACGGGTGTAGGCACCTCCCGGGGGGAGGCGGGGGCAGCATGCCTGGGAGCTAGGAGGTCAAGGTCAGGTCAGGAGAGTGGACGCATGGGGGACCCCGTCCTGGGGTCAGGACTGGACTGAGGGGGCCTGGGAGGACCACCGTCACTGGGTGGGTCCTGAGCCCAGCTGGCCCCGGTGGGGACGTGCCC
>NW_028061793.1:0-394 GCF_054177405.1 Leptonychotes weddellii
ACTGGAGTGCTCAGATCTGCTCTGAGTCAGCAAAAATAGCCTGTATTTGGGTGCATGTAAGTCTGAATCAGCCGTTGTCGTCTCCCTCTGCTTCGGGTTCCCAGCCCCTCCCATCACTGAATGCGCGGTAGCGGATGTGCTCGCGTGTTGTCACTTCCCACACGGGTGCAACTCAGGTCCTAGGAATGGAGTGCAGCTCCCTGCGTGTCACCGCCCCCCCTCCCCAATCCTCCCACGCACATGGGTGAGGAGGGAGCGTTGCTGCAATAGGATACGTGGGATGTTTCAGGACGCGGTGGTCTTCGCGGATGTGGCTGTGTACTTCACCCCGGAAGAGTGGGCTTTGCTGGATCGTGGTCAGAGGAGGCTCTACAGAGAGGTGATGCTGGAGACC
>NW_028061794.1:0-394 GCF_054177405.1 Leptonychotes weddellii
GAAAAACAAACTGAGGGTTCTAGAGGGGAGGGGGGTGGGAGGATGGGTTGGCCTGGTGGTGGGTATTAAGGAGGGCACGTTCTGCATGGAGCACTGGGTGTTGTGCACGAACAATGAATCATGGAACACTTCATCTAGAACTAATGATGTAATGTATGGGGATTAACATAAGAATAAAAAAAAAATTAAAAAAAAAAAATATTTCTAAGTTTTCTTAGAAAATAAAAAAAAGCATAAGGAAGAAAGTTCAACTTCTGGATTCCCATGTCTTAGAATCTTTATCTATATCAGATATATATCCTTCTTACTGTTTGTACATTATATATATATATATATATATATATATATATATATATATATATATATTTTAAGTTTACTTAAGTAATCTCTACAC
>NW_028061795.1:0-8344 GCF_054177405.1 Leptonychotes weddellii
AAAAAAAAAAAATGTAAAGTTTCTGCTCTTTGAAAGAGACAAATAAAATGAAAAGGCAAGCCTTAGACTGGGAGAAAATCTTACCAATACCTATATGTGATATAGGACTTGTACCAAAAATATACAAAGAAGTCTTACAGCCCAGTAGGAAAATGAACACCACCCCCCAGAATGGTCAAAAAGCATGAATAGAGTCAAAAGAGAAGACATGAATAAGAAGAGCCAATAAGCACATGAAAAGATGTTCAATATTACTCATCTTCGTAAAAAGACAAATTAAAACTGCATGAGCTACCTCCACACAACCACTGCGATGGCCAAAATGAAAAGCCTGACCATCCCAAGTACTGCTGAGGAAGGAGAGCAAACGGAACTTCCATACATCGTTGGCAGGAATGTCAAATGGCACAACCGCTTTGGAAAACTCCTTGGCAGTTTCTTATAAAATTGAACTTTCACCAACCATATGACCCAGAAATCCTAATCAGCTAGGTATTTCCCCAAGAGAAATGAAAACTGGTGTTGACAAAAGACTTCTACACAAATATTCATTGCATCTCCACTCACAATAGCCAGTGGAGTACTGGTAAAACTGGTTCCCTGGGGTGGGGGGAAAGTCGCGACTAGTCAATTTCCTTGGTGTAAATACTCCTGCCACGGTTGATTTCAAGCTACCAGCTTGGGTCACTGAACATGGAGTTGAGAACAGGTGTGCACCATCGGCTCCCCGCAAGCCAGCGTGAGCCAGCTGCAGCACACTGCTGATTTTTAGCTCAAAATTCGAAACAACCCAAATGTTCATCAACAGGTGAATGGGTAAGCAAATCGTGGTATATTCCGTGTGATGAAGTGCCATTCTGGAATTTAAAGGAGTAAACCACTAACGCTTGCTACAACATGGGTGAATCTCAAAGACATTATGCTGCATAAAAGAAGCCAGACACGAGAGAGTACATACTGTATGGTTCCATTTATATGAAATACTAAAACTCGGGGCCAGAAAGATCAGTGGCTCTCTGAGTCTCTGAGTGGGGCCGGGGTGGAAAGTGATTTTGACGGTGGTTACTCAGGTGAATGAATATATTTGTCAAAACTTATCCATCTGTATCCTTTAAATGGGCACAATTTGTTGTATGTAAATCATACCTCAATAAAGTTCATTTAAAAAGCGCATTTTCTAGTTTTTGCCCACTAACTAGTAAGACGTCTCTCTAATTTTATGTCTAGGAATTTGACTTTTCCAATAAATTTCATTTAAAAATCGCATTTTCTGGTTTTGGCCCACTAACTAGTAAGACCTCTCTCTGATTTATGTCTATGAATTTGACTTTTCGCTACTGGAAGAATTTAGTGTTATTTGCAAAAAACAGACCTTTTTTAAAGATTTTATTTATTTGACAGAGAGTATGAGCAGGGTGGGGGAGCGGCAGGTAGAGGGAGAGAGAGAAGCAGGCTCCCTGCTCAGCGGGGAGCCCGACGCGAGACTCGATTGGGCTCCATCCCAGGACCCCGGGATCATGACCTGGGCCAAAGGCAGACGCTTAACCGACTGAGCGTCCCTGCAAAAACAGACCTTTAAATCTGCGTTCATAGAAATATTAAACAAGAGTAGTTGTAGCACCTTGGGAAAGCCCATTAATAATTCTCTAACTAAAAAAAAAAAATCCTTTCATCCTTACCCTTTCTGTACTGTCTCTAATTTGGTTCCTCCCATTCTCCATACCTGGGCTGGTCTTCATGTGGCATATACAGAGTAGATTTGACGTTCTTCATGTGCATTGCTCTCACGCAGTAATAATACCACTAACCTAAAATAAAATCTCCAAGATTCGGGTACCTTAGCAACACCCTAAATAGTTAAGCTCCGGAAAGCTGGGAAAGTAATTCATAGAGCAAACACACGGTGCTTCCGTGTTAGGCACTGGTTTGTGAGCTTCGTATTAAATTACTCTACTTGATCCTCACAACAAGTGTCTAAAGTGGGTACTCCATCAGTATCCCCATTTTCCTAATGGGGAGGCTGTGGGCATAGTAGAGTGGTTAAGTCTCTTGTCCAAGGTCACAGGGCTAGTAAGCATGAGAATTGGGATTCAGTTACTTTTGCTTACCAGGAACTTTGTTCTTCAAAGTATAGAACTTTTGTAATAAATACAAAAATAAGCCAGTTCCGTGACAAAGATACAAAGGAAGGAAACATCATTCTTTTCACTGGAGCCATAAAAACCAAGAATTGGAACAGTACGTCTATATAATACAACTCCAATTTGATTACTGCACAACACACAGAAATGGATAGATAAAAATGCAGGGAAGAGCCTTGGAAGATGAAAACCAAAATGATAACAAAGATTATCTCTTGGTGGCGAAATTACACATGATCTTTTTTTTGCCTTCCGCATGCTTTTCTGTATTTTCCAAATGTTATATAATAAATATGCATTACATTTATAATTTGAAAAAAATGTCTTTTCAACTATGTGTGGATTTTAAATATTTCCTGGCGTTCTATGTTATTGAAGAATTTCTGCAGTAGGTCCAAAGTTCTCTTCCAACAAACAAGACATCACAGTAAAGAGCTAGGAATATTCTAGTGATACGTAATGTGATACCTGTTTTATAGAAGAATTTCCTATACTATTTTATACTACTCATTGTGGTTTGGTCTTGTGAATTTTAACAAGCATGGCTTTTAAGCAAATGCTGCGAACAACATTATGACAATCAACTTGTTTTGTCATACACTTTGGAAAAGAGATGGATTAATTGAAAATTTATATGCACTAGCATGGGAGTAATTATTTGTACTAAGCCAAATTTACTTATTATAATAGACTTAATTGGAAAATTCTTTAATGTACAATTTTAATAAGGGCATTAAAGAAATCGGGCAATTTGAAGAACATCTAATCATTTCTGAATTATAATTGTAAATGAGTGCAGATGACCTAATCTGCTTACGTAAATGATAATTATTAATTTAGCAATTGTACAAATGAGCTCAAAACATGAACTACAATAATTACAATACAAACCAATAACTTCCCTGTCTACCATTTGCACAAATGATTAAATTATATGGGGATTGTTTTCTCTGTATTTTAAAAGCTAATGTAAATTTAAGAACCCAGGGAAATTATTAGTGTGATTAAAACTAGTAGGTATACACAAATACGGAAAACAAACAGCTGGATTTGTAAAGCTCGAAGAATGAACATTTCATTCTACTTTAAGTCCTAATATCATGCATCTTTCATTGTAACTGTAATGAATAATGAATCACTGGAAAAAGAATATCACTTCCTGTAGTAGGTTACCATCTATGGTGCTGGTATTTAAAAGCATTTTGCACTTAAGGCTTTCCCCCAAGCCTTTTCTCATTGCCGTCTTCGCCACAAATAATTTTGCACTTTGAAAGTAATGCTGTGGGTTGTGAGTTAACTAAGGGCGTTAAGTGGAAACCCAAGGTAATTTTCAAAGCGCCTCTAAGTGGAAATACATTTTATTATATTGTGATGCACGTGGAGAGAGTTTGTGCAGGGAAAAAATGAGGGGTGGATATCAGAAAATTGCAGCGTTTAGGTCTATTTCTTGTTGGGAGCGGAAAGTAACACAGCCCAGGACTGGAAACAGAGGAGCCCCTGCAGCTCAAGGTCTGCGCCTTCCACCGTGCACTCCGGCGTCCCTCTGCGGACCCAGCCCCAGTTTCCTTCGGAAAATCACCCCAGTTCGGCCACGGGTGGACGCGCAGTGAAGGGCTCTGGACTGCGGGTGACGCGGCTGCAGGGAGCCTAAGACTTGCACCGCCTTCCCAGGTGCAGGCGGGGTGCGAAGTAGGGAGGGCTCGCTGGCAGGCCAGGCTCTGGCCTTGACCGTGACCGCAGCACCCTGTGCAGCCAGATGAGGACAGCGGGCCACCTACAGAGGGGAAGGGAAAGGCGAGGGCCCGGCCTTAAGACCTGGTTGCGTGGCTTGCGGCGTCCGTGGCCAGGGCAGGTGCCCACAGCCCCGCTTCTTGCTGCTGCTGCCTCACAGACGCTCATTATCATCATGATTATTATATACGACTCGAGGTACAGCAACACAACTCTTCTGCTGATAGCCTCATAGAACCTGAAATAACCTAGGACCATATATATATATTTTTTAATTCTCAGCGGTATGGCACCTTCAGAAAAAGCGCATAAAACATAGATAAACTTGGCAGCATCGCTTCTTAAACTTTCATATGCACGGGAATCACCTGGCGATCTGTTCAAATGCAAGTCTGGGGTAAAGCCTGACATTCTGCATTTCCAGGGCTTCTGGTAGCAAAGATCGAAACAATAAATATAAATCAAAAACTCAGGTCGTCGCCATCCTCACCAAGGAACAGAACATGGCCAGTGTGCCGGAAGCCCATCAATCCATTCCCAGTCACTTTCAAAGCTAACCATTCTCCTGATTGCCGAAGTAATCACTACCTTGCTTTTCTTCATATTTTGAACCTATATATGTGTCCTGAAACAACATGGTTTATGCTTGCCTATGTTTGAAATTTATACAAATAAAATTATATTTCATGCTCCTTCGTAACTTGCCGTCTCTCAGTAGTATACTTGTGAGATTCATCCATGTTGATGAGTGGGGCTGCTACTCATTCATTTGCACTGTCCTATGGTATTCTATGGCATGATCATATACCACATTTACCATTTTAAAAATCTTAGCATTTTTCATTGAGGTATAACCGACATAAAACATTGTATGAATTGCAGGTGTACAAAACTATGATTCGGTATTTGCATATATTGCAAAATGACCACCACAATAAGCCTAGTTAATATCTGTCACCATACATAGTTACAGAATTTTTTTCTTATGATGAGAACTTTTTTTTTTTTAAAGATTTATTTATTTATTTATTTGAGAGAGAGAGAATGAGAGACAGAGAGCATGAGAGGGAGGAGGGTCAGAGGGAGAAGCAGACTCCCTGCCGAGCAGGGAGCCTGATGCGGGACTCGATCCCGGGACTCCAGGACCATGACCTGAGCCGAAGGCAGTCGCTTAACCAACCGAGCCACCCAGGCGCCCATGATGAGAACTCTTAAGATCTACTCTCTGAGCAGCCTTCAAATACACAATGGAGTATTATTAACTAGAGTTGCCACACTGTACGTTACATCCCCAGAACTGCTTATTTAATTTTTTATGGTAAAAATAGGTATCATGTAAAACTTGCCATTCTAACCAAATGTAAATACACCCCTGGCATTGGTTACATCCACAGTGTTGTACAACCACCAGCCCTGTTAATTTCCCAAACTCTCGCAAATCCCAAACAGAAACTCTGTAACCAGTAAGCAAAAGCTCCCCATCCTCCCCTCCCTCCAGCCACTGGTAATAGCTAATCTGTCTAGGGTGTCTATGAATTTACTTAGTCTAGATATTTCATATAAGTGGAATCATACAGTATTTGTCCTTTTGTATTTGGCTTATTTCAATTAGCATGTGTTCAAGGTTCATCCATACTGTAGCACGTATCACAACTTCCTTCCTTTTTATGGCTGAATAATAGACCATTGTCTGTATATACCACAATTTGTTTATCAATTCTTCTGTCGATGGACACCTGGGTTTTTCCTCTCTCTTGGCTACTGTGAATAGTGCTACAATGGATAATGGTGTACAAGCACCCACTTGAGTCCCTGTTTTCAATTCTTTGGGGTATATACCTCGGAGTGGAATTGCGGGGTCAAGTGGTAATTCTGTGTTTAGCTTTTTGAGCAACTGCCAAAATGTTTTCCATTTACATTTCTACTACCAATGTACGAGGATTCCAATTTCTCCACATCCTTGCCAGTGCTGCTTCTTTTTCATTATAGGTGTGACATAATATTTTATTGTGGTTTTTATTTGCATTTCTCTAGTGACTAATGATATTGCACATGTTTTCATGTGCTTATTGGCCATTTATATATCTTCTTTGGAAAAATGCCTGTTTGTGTCCTTTGCCCATTTTTTATTTGGGTTGTTTGTCTTTTTGGTTATGTTTCGGGAGTTCTTTATATATTCTCTTTTTCCAGCTTTATTAAAGTATAATTGAGAAGTAGGAATTAGATACATTTCTTTTTAAAGATTTTATTTATTTATCTGACAGAGAGAGAGAGAGAGACAGGAGAGAGGGAACACAAGTAGGGGGAGTGGGAGAGGGAGAAGCAGGCTTCCCGCCGAGCAGGGAGCCCGATGTGGGGCTCGATCCCAGAACCCTGGGATCATGACCTGAGCCGAAGGCAGCCGCTTAACCAACTGAGCCACCCAGGCGCCCCGGAATTAGATACATTTAAGGTGCACAACTTAATGTTTGATATACATTGTGAAAAAAATTAAAAATGGAACCACCCTGTGATCTTTATATATTCTTGATGCTAGATGCTTACCAGATCAATGAGTTGAAAATATTTTCTCCCATTCTATATAGGTTGTCTTTTCACTTTCCTAACAATGTCCTTTAATGCATAGAAGTTTTTAATTTTGATGAAGTCCAATTTATCTATTTTTTTTTCTTTTGTTGCTCATGCTTTGGTATTATATCTAAGAATCCACTGCCAAATCCAAAGTTAGGAATATTTACCCCTATGCTTTCTTCTAATAGTTTATCTCTTTAGGTCATTGATTCATTTTGAGTTAATTTTGTATATGGCATTAGGTAGGGGTCAAAATTCATTCTTTTGCTTGTGGAAATCCAGTTGTCCCTGAACCCTTTGTTGAGGAGGTTGTCCTTTCCCCATTGAATAAACTTGGCACACTTATTGAAAATCTGTTGGCCATAGATGGATGGGTTTATTCTGAACTCTCAATTCCACTGCATTGGTCATATCTCTGTCCTTATGTCAATACCATGCTTCTTTAAAAAAAAAAAAAAAAAGATTGATTTATTTATTTTAGAGAGCGGGGAGGGGCAGAGGGAGAGAATCTTCAAGGAGACTCCCTGCTGAGCGCAGGGCCCAATCTCATGACCCTGAGACCATGAACTGAGCCAAAACCAAGGGTTCAATGCTTAACCGACTGTGCCACCCCGGCGCCCTGCCTTTTTTTTTTTTTTTTTTTTTATTCCTTTGGCTTTGCAGCAAGTTTTGAAATCAGGAAGTGTGAGACCTCTAACTTTGTTCTTCTACAAGATGGTTTTGGCTATTTGGATTCCCTTGTAATTCCATATGAATTTGAAGGTTGGCTTTATGTGTTTCTGGAAAAAAAAAAAATGTACTGTTGGAATTTTGGCAGGAATTACATTGAATCTGTAGACTGTTTCGGATAGTATTAACATCTTAACAATGTTAAGTCTTCCTGCCCATGAACATCAAATATTTTTCCATTTAGGTCTTTTTCAATTTCTTTCAGCAATGTTTTACAGTTTTTAGTATACTCGTATTTCACCTCCTTAGGTAGATTTGGGTTTAGTTTACTCTTGTTTTTCTAGTTCCTCAAGATGCTTTTCCTGATTCCAGTCTTTTAAAATCTGTTGAGACTTGTTTTGTGGCCTATCCTGCATAATACTCCATGTGCACTTGGGAAGAACGTTCATTCTGTTGTTGTTGGGTGGGTTGTTCACTCTGTGTATGATAGGTCTCATTGGCTTATAATTTAGTCCAAGACCTCTATCTCATTTCTTATTCCACATTTGTTTATCCATCCCATGACTGCTGGGCAATTGCATTAGTTACACTTTCTTGTTACTATAAACAAAGTTCTAGAAAAATATCTCCTGGTGCACAGGTTTCTCATAATACATAGGAGTGGAATTGCTACATGTAGGTTATACACATGCTCAGCCTCACTGGCCAGGGCCTACTTCCCCAAATGGTTATACCAATTTACACTCCCAGCCCAGTGTGTAAGAGTCTCTAGGACTCCACAACCTGACTACGGTTAGTATTATCAAACCTTTTAGTTTTTTCAATCTGGTAGGTGTGTTATGGTGTCTCGGTGGGGATTTAATTTTAATTTTAATTTTTTTTAAGATTTTATTTGTTTATTTGACAGAGAGAGGCACGGTGAGAGAGGGAACACAAGCAGGGGGAGTGGGAGAGGGAGAAGCAGGCTTCCCGCCGAGCAGGAAGCCCCATGTGGGGCTCGATCCCAGGACTCTGGGATCATGACGTGAGCCGAAGGGGAACTGGATGGAGGGTACACAAGACCTCCCTGTACATTTTTTTGCAACTTCCTGTGAATCTACATTTTTTTCAAAATAGAAAAGTTTAAAAAAGTGTTAAATAAAATGTTGGGAACAAAGCTGGAATCTGAATGCCAGTTTGTCTGATTCTAAAGTCAAGCTGTATAATAATCGTGAGAAACTATTAAGTAGTTA
>NW_028061796.1:0-394 GCF_054177405.1 Leptonychotes weddellii
TTTAATTTAAAAAAATTAAAATTAAATTAAAAAAAATAAAAACAAATCTTCCATGTACAGTATTAATAAAATCTTAAACAAGAATGCAAAAATCCCAAAAATGATATGCCATGATTTTGATACCTATGATTTTGATATTCTGAGGGGAGTAGAGAAATGCAGGAGGCCCAGTAATAACTAAGAAATAAGCAGTTTAGGGCGCCTGGGTGGCTCAGTTGGTTAAGCGACTGCCTTCGGCTCAGGTCATGATCCTGGAGTCCCTGGATCGAGTCCCGCATTGGGCTCCCTGCTCGGCAGGGTGCCTGCTTCTCCCTCTGACCCTCCCCCCTCTCATGTGTTCTCTCTCTCTCATTCTCTCTGTCTCAAATAAATAAATAAAATCTTTAAAAAAAAA
>NW_028061797.1:0-394 GCF_054177405.1 Leptonychotes weddellii
CAGAAGGTATATTAGAGCAAATTACAGCAGAGAACTTCTCTAATTTGGGGAAGGAAACAGGCATCAAAATCCAGGAGGCACAGAGAAACCCCCTCAAAATCAATAAAAATAGGTCAACACCCCGACATCTAATAGTAAAATTTACAAGTCTCAGAGGCAAAGAGAAAATCCTGAAAGCAGTTCAGGACAAGAGGTCTGTGACCTACAACAGTAGAAATATTAGATAGGCCACAGAGACCTAGATAGACCTACCCACAGAGACCAGGCAGGCCAGAAAGGACTGGCATGATATATTCAGGGCACTAAGTGAGAAAAATATGCAGCCAAGAATACTATATCCAGCTAGGCTGTCACTGAAAATAGAAGGAGAGACAAAAAGCTTCCAGGACAAACA
>NW_028061798.1:0-394 GCF_054177405.1 Leptonychotes weddellii
CTGGGGTCCCTTTTCATAAGGGCACAAATCCCATTTAGGAAGGCTCTGCTCTCATGACCGAAGCACCTCCAAATACCATTAAACTGGAAGCTAGGTTTCAACATATGAATTTGGTGGAGTGGTGGTGGGCACAAAGGTTCAGTCTGTAGCACTTACTTTATGGTTGCTATATATTTTCTCTTATTTATACTTCTATTCTTTTTTTTTTTTTTAAAGATTTTATTTATTTATTTGAGAGAGAGAATGAGAGAGAGAGAGAGCACATGAGATGGGGGAGGGTCAGAGGGAGAAGCAGACTCCCTGCCAAGCAGGGAGCCCGATGCGGGACTCGATCCCGGGACTCCAGGATCATGACCTGAGCCGAAGGCAGTCGCTTAACCAACTGAGCCACCCA
>NW_028061799.1:0-394 GCF_054177405.1 Leptonychotes weddellii
CTGATTCCTTTTACTGAAGAATGGTATTAGAAACTAAGATCTGGGTATTGTGTGTACTCGTTAGCTACGAGGGCATTTAAAATTTTTTAATGTAAACTTTTAAAAATTAAGCTGTCATCTTATAGAAAGTCAGCTTTTCCAAGCTGAGTTAACTATGTGAAGCTAAATTACATTAATAAATAAAATGTTGAACATTTTTTTTTTTTTTTTTTTAAAGATTTTATTTATTCATTTGAGACAGAGAGAATGACAGAGACAGAGAGCACATGAGAGGGGGGAGGGTCAGAGGGAGAAGCAGACCCCCTGCCGAGCAGGGAGCCCGATGCGGGACTCGATCCCGGGACTCCAGGATCATGACCTGAGCCGAAGGCAGTCGCTTAACCAACTGAGCCAC
>NW_028061800.1:0-394 GCF_054177405.1 Leptonychotes weddellii
CCTATTTTGACTATTGTAAATAATGTTGCAGTGAAATGGGGGTGCATAGATCCTTTTCTCCAGATAATTGCCCAGAAATAGAACTGATGGATCATAAGGGAGTTCTAGTTTTAATTATTTTAGAAACTTCCAAACTGTTTCCTATAGTGACTGTACCAGTTTACATTGCTTTTGCTTTTGGTGTCAGATTAAAAAAAAATCACTGCCAAGACTAATGTCAAGGAGCTTACTGCCTATGCTTTCTTCCAGAAGTTTCTTTTTTTTTATTTTTTTTATTTTATTATTTTATGTTAATCACCATACATTACATCATTAGTTTTTGATGTAGTGTTCCATGATTCATTGTTTGCATATAATACCCAGTGCTCCATTCAGTACGTGCCCTCTTTAATAC
>NW_028061801.1:0-394 GCF_054177405.1 Leptonychotes weddellii
AATGCTGCCTCTATGAAATCATGAGCGCGAGAAAGAAAACAAGGGAATACAGCGCTCTGCAAAGTCTTCTCAGCAGAGGGAGAGGGTCTCCTGGGGTTCAGAAGGAAGCGTCCAGGTACAAGGCTGAGGAAAGATCTGTTGGCTCAAAACTGTTAAGGCAATTTCCCTACTTCACAACATTTTGGCTGGGACATTAAAAAAGTCTGAAACACACAGCAATTATAGCAGCTCCTTTAAACTGAAAAACAGGACCAAGCAAGCTTACCTCAGAAGCATCTGGCAGACTTTGCAGGATGTAACCCGATTGAAGGTGTGCATCTTGAACTCATGGAAATTGGAGTCTGCGTAGTCTGGCCTTATGTTCGATCTATAAAAAGGAAAAAAAAAAAAAAAA
>NW_028061802.1:0-394 GCF_054177405.1 Leptonychotes weddellii
GGTGGCTCAGTTGGTTAAGCGACTGCCTTCGGCTCAGGTCATGATCCTGGAGTCCCGGGATCGAGTCCCGCATCGGGCTCCCTGCTCGGCAGGGAGTCTGCTTCTCCCTCTGACCCTCCCCCCTCTCATGTGCTCTCTCTCATTCTCTCTCTCTCTCAAATAAATAAATAAAATCTTTAAAAAAAAAAAAAAAAGAAAAAGAAAACCAAAGCTGAAGGCATCACAATGCCTGACTTCAAGCTATATTACAAAGCTGTAATCATCAAGGCAGTATGGTACTAACACAAAAATAGACACATAGATCAATGGAACAAAATAGAGAACCCAGAAATGGACCCTCAACTCTATGGTTAACTAATCTTCGACAAAGCAGGAAAGAATATCCAATGGAAAA
>NW_028061803.1:0-394 GCF_054177405.1 Leptonychotes weddellii
GACACTCAGCAACATGAATAAATCTCACAGACATTTTGCTAAATAAGAGAAGTCATACACAGCAGAGCACATGCTGTACGGATGGATCCTTATTGACAGGGAGTAGATCAGCCATTGTTTGGGATGAGGCATCTGGAGAGTGTGGACTGTAAAGTGGTACAAGAAAACTTATGGGGATGATAGAAATGTTCTATATTTTTTTTTTTTAAAGATTTTATTTATTTATTTGAGAGAGAGAGAATGAGAGACAGAGAGCATGAGAGGGAGGAGGGTCAGAGGGAGAAGCAGACTCCCTGCCGAGCAGGGAGCCCGATGCGGGACTCGATCCCAGGACTCCAGGATCACGACCTGAGCCGAAGGCAGTCGCTTAACCAACTGAGCCACCCAGGCGCCC
>NW_028061804.1:0-394 GCF_054177405.1 Leptonychotes weddellii
GGCTTGGGGACAGTTATGGGCTGAATTGTGTGCTCCCCAAATCATATGTTGAAGTCTTAAACTCACCACTTCAGCATGTGACTGCATTTGGAGATAGGGCCTTTAAATAGGTAATTAAGGTGAAAAGAAGCTGTGATGGTGGGCCCTCATCCTGTCTGACTGGTGTCCTCATAAGAAGAGGGGATTTGGACATAGGGAGCCATGGGGGTGTGCATGCACAGAGGAAAGGCTGTGTGATGAGGAAGGAAGGGGGCAGCACCTCCTCTTTTTACTCTAAACAGATGTGCTTTTATGAAAGCAGGTCTACGTTCAAATTACCCCTGCAACCCATTTTCTAACAACCATTCATGTTAACCTTCTTGAAGTCTCTGGACAAACCAAGCTGATTTGTTCA
>NW_028061805.1:0-394 GCF_054177405.1 Leptonychotes weddellii
CATCTGGGCCCACACACACACCGCTATGGCTCTCGTCACACTTTGGTGTTGTTCCTTGTCTCCTACCCCAGTTAAACTGTGTGCTCTTTGAGGGCATGGACTGGGTCTTTTCCGCTCTTGTATCCCTGCTGCCCAGCACAGAGTCCAGTGTACAGTAGACTCTCAATCCTGCTTTGTGTTGCATGACTAAAAACAAATGGGGCGCCTGGGTGGCTCAGTTGGTTAAGCGACTGCCTTCGGCTCAGGTCATGATCCTGGAGTCCCTGGATCGAGTCCCGCATCGGGCTCCCTGCTCGGCAGGGAGCCTGCTTCTCCCTCTGACCCTCCCCCCTCTCATGTGCTCTCTCTCTCTCATTCTCTCTGTCTCAAATAAATAAATAAAATCTTTAAAAAA
>NW_028061806.1:0-8344 GCF_054177405.1 Leptonychotes weddellii
TCTGAAACAAATAATACATTATATGTTAAAAAAAAAAAAAAAGAAGATAGTAGGAAGGGAAAAATGAAGGGGGGGAAATCAGAGGGAGAGATGAACCATGAGAGACTATGGACTCTGAGAAACAAACTGAGGATTTTAGAGGGGCGGGAGTGAGGGGATGGGTTAGCCCGGTGATGGGTATTAAAGAGGGCATGTACTGAATGGAGCGCTGGGTGTTCTACACAAACAATGAGTCATGGAACACTACATCAAAAACTAATGATGTAATGTATGGTGTGATTAACATAACATAATAAAATAAAATTTAAAAAATAATATTTAAAAGAAGAATAAGGAGGAGAAGAAGGAGGAAGCGGGGGGGGGGAGGGGGAAGAGGAGGAGGAGAAGAAGAAAAAGAAAGAAATCCTATGACCTTAAGCGAAGCAGACAGTGAACTAACTCCTTATATGACTTTCCATCTTTGAGATAAATAAATACCAACTTATTGGAACCCTCTTTTTCTTGACTTCAATGTCTAGCTCTCCCTCTTGAAACTCTCTTATCTCACATCATCATTCCATCCATTTCATCTGATTCTCCTTTTATTCTTTCTCAGTCTCCTTGCTGGTTCATTTAATTTGCCTCTCCAATGTTGGTCCCCCCTCCTTCCGCCCCCTCCAGGACTCTGTCTTTGGCAGTTTCACTTTTGCTTTGCATGTCTTGTGTGATTTAATCCTCTCTCATAGCTTTATTTCCCAAATTTTCTTTCATCTCCAGGCCTGATCTTACTCTTAAGCTGACACTCTCATTTGCAACTATTTTCTAATTAACATGGACTTATTGTCATCACTCAGCCCTGCCCCATACCCATAGTTCCTAAATCAGCTAATGCATTATCAATCCCTTGCTCCCTCGGGCTGAAACACTTCCCTTCAGGCTTCCGATCTGATCAGTCATTAAATCTCACGAGTGGACCTCCAGAATCATTCT
Organism: Leptonychotes weddellii; assembly: GCF_054177405.1. NCBI lineage: Eukaryota > Metazoa > Chordata > Mammalia > Carnivora > Phocidae > Leptonychotes > Leptonychotes weddellii. The sequence goes on from NW_028061806.1 coordinate 970, forward strand.
CAAACCCATTTTCTCTTCTCTTTTATCAGGGTCATAGCCCTATTTAAATTTTATTCTCTTCTCCCTGAATAAATGCTGTTGCTTCTTAATGGATCTCCCCAGCTCTCCACTCTTATTGCTGAACCTTATCCTCAAAACTGCTGCTCTGCATGACACAGTGTTATGTTCCCATCAGTCCACTGTCCTCTTGGCCCTACACACTTAGAGAATAAAGCCCAGAATCCTTAGGCATGGAATAAAAAGGTCCTCAAAAAACTGATCCCAATACATACAACTTAGACAATGAACATCTACTGAATGATTACATGAATGAATGATTTGTTTAAACAGGATATAGCCTATTTGTGCTATAAAAATGTTATTTTCCTCTCAATGTAGTGGAAACAAATAAAAGTCATCTAACACATCTGACCTGAAATTATACATACAGACCCCATGTAGCTTTCCAAACCCCTTAGGAATGGCTATGAAGAAAATACACCTGAGTTGACCCATGGATTCTCGCGAGCACTATTACTGATGCTCTCTCTAGGACTTTTGTCCCCATTCCAATGCCTTGAGGACAGAACAAGCCAAGTATGAGTTGCCCCAGCTGTGCATAAGCTATGAAAAAGGACTCGACCCTGGGACAATCATGGTCATGTCTCCTTCTGGCTCAGGGGCATTGCCCGGCCAGGACTATTCAGTTCCTGTTGTGTCAACAAAAATAAGTAGATAATTAATATATAAGGTTATGAGTTCAATGATAGGGTTGAGCACAGGATTTGTTTGTTATGGCTGGATGAAGGGCTGCTGGCACTAAGGCCACAGCCCAGTGAATACCTGTCCACCCCTGAATGGAGTCCCTGCCAGCATCATTGCTGATGCAGCCCAAGCAAGGGCTGTGCCTGCCTGGCGATGACCTGCAGGTCTCATACTGGGCTCCTCTGTGCTGTACTCATTGTACATGAGCGGCATGAGGAAGTGAGGCTGAAAACTAAAGTTTCCCCACTCTGGGTCCCTTATCTACATCTGAGAGGACAGGAAATTTACAAAGTGAGAAGGAAGGAAAGAGATTCTTATTTATCCTGAAGGATAAACTAGAAGTCATTTTTCCATTCTCCCCACCCCACCCCTGTTTCTCTCTCTCTCTCTCTGCCATAAAAAGCACTTAGTTTTTGGTTAAGCAAATTGTCCTGCATTGCCAAGGCTGTGAGTAGAAATTTGAGATTTGAAATTTGATCCAGCTCAGAGTAAAGGCTATGCCACCTCCCCACAAAAGTCATAACAAAGAGCTAGCTATGATGGAGATCTGCATAGAGCAAAGACCCCACACAGCAAAAGTCAGGAAGACTTTCATTGAGAAGAACTTCAAGCTGAATAATTGTGAAAAATGAGTAGACGTTCTTTAAGTGGATGAGGGGGGGCGGGTAGTGGGAGCTAGAGTAGGAAGAAGGCTGGGCATGAGGTATCCTGGGAAGAGGGAGACTCATGGAGACATGGAAAAGCTGAGAGTCTGACAAGAGCATGTTGTGGGAGATGAGATGTGATAAGAGATCAGTCCAGCAAGGAAAACAGCAGTCCATCAGAGAGTGCCAGAAAGAAAGGTAGACTTTACCCCAGGGCACGGGAAGCCAGCAAATGGTCTTACATAGGAGGGCAGTACTTGCAGATTTGACTATCTGCCCGGGATATGTCAATAAGTTTCTGTATCATCCCTTCACTTATGTGTCTATTAACAGGTTTGTTTGCTAGTAACAGCAACATGTGTCTGCAAGGTGAAGAATAGATTTGGGGAGGGGTTGAATCGGAACAGAGGGACCAATTAGTACACTACCATGAGAATGCATGCTCCTGACTTAGGTAGTAGATATAGGGATGGAGAAGAGGGGACACTTTTAAGTGTTGGGAAGTCAGAATCTAGGTGCTATGGACTGAATTTTTGTGTCCCCTCCAAATTCATTTGTTGAAACCCTAAATCCCCAGTGTGGTGGTATTTAGAGGTGGGGCCTTTGGGAGGTAATTAAGGTTAGACCAGATCATGAGAGTGGGGCTCTCCTGATGGTACTAACACCTCTATAAAAAGAGGAAGAGACTTGAAGTCTCTCCACATGCACATAGCAAGGAAAAACCATAATGAGAAGACAGCAGTGTGCAAATCGGAAGAGGGTCCTCACCAGACACAGAACCTGCCAGAACCTTGAACTTGGACTTCCCAGCCTCCAGAACTGTGAGAAATACATGCCTGTGATTTAAGCCGCTCCGTCTCTGGTATTTTGGTATAGAAGCCTAGGTTGTCTAAGACACTAAGACAAAAAAATGGGAAAGGGAGTGCAAAAGAAGAGGACACAAAACTGCAAGGGAGGAAGAAGAGTTTTGTGTAGGAATGGAGATTACCATTCTGAAAGTGACAACAGGGAGATAGGAGAATCCTGAAGGCCTCCGGGGTCCATAACACCCTTGAGTGAAAAGAAACAACGTAAGTATTCTCAGGGGAGAAAAGTCAGCTACATTGTGGATCACCTAGGATTTTATGGGCTAGTGAGCTGGTGTGGGCACCCTACCATCTTTCACAGCATAGACTCATTTAGTAATACATTCTGAGGTTTGGATAAATGAGATATTCAACTGAGTGGAATCTAACCTATTCTCAAGTGAGGAATGCTCTGCATAATATAGGATTTTATCGCATTCAATATTTAATTGTATCTCAAAGCACAGGATGATTTCTTTGGTTAGTGGACCTATTGTTTGTATTCTGACAAAGCATAAGGAAACAATACAGTAAGTTTTCAGCTTTAGATATTTCTGCAGATTTCTAGATGACCTATAAATTTTCACTTGTTTTTATTTCATCAGTTATTAATAAACTGACATTTACCAAATGCTACCATGGAACTGCTCTGTGCTAGTTGATGGGGATTTAAAGATGACCAAGACTTAGTCATGGCTCTCAAGCAGCTCATGGTTCTAGTTGAGCTAAAACAAATAAATAGTTAATATATAATGGGTTAGGGCGCCTGGCTGGCTCAGTTGGTTAAGCGACTGCCTTCGGCTCAGGTCATGATCCTGGAGTCCAGGGATCGAGTCCCACGTCGGGCTCCCTGCTCAGCAGGGAGTCTGCCTCTCTCTCTGACCCTCCCCCTCTCATGCTCTCTATCTCATTCTCTCTCTCAAATAAATAAATAAAATCTTTAAAAATATATATATATATATATATATATATATATATAATGGGTTAAGTCCAATGACAGAGTCACTCACAGGAATTTTATGTCTATATGGGATGGATACATCACCCAACCTAGAGTCTTCTTAGAGAAAGTGTCACCTGGGAGGTGTCTTAATGGATGAGTAAGAGTTGGCTAAACAGTGGGAGGAATAAAAAGGAGAGGGCATGAATGTCAGAACGGTGTGCTGTATGTAAGGAATTAAGGCAATTAAGTGTTGCTGGAGCTGCAAGTATGAGAGGAAGAATGGCAGTAAAGGATAATTTGAACAATTATTAACATCATTGTGAATATCTAAATCAAGGGGCAATTTAGCATTCCCTGTCACAAAATCAATCAAAAGTATGAAATGACAAAGATTCCATGATTGTAAATATGAGAAGCATGAGAGATACTGGGTTTTTAAATGTCTCTGGCCAGCCATTCACAATTTACAGTCACTGTCAGTCCAGGAAGGGGGGGCTGTTCAAGTTTTCTTGGGATGAGTGACTTCTCTGTCAGTGTCCTTTCTCCTGCCTCTTGGCAGATCCCTGGGGAGTGATTCTACTCTGATCACTTCTCAATTTTGTCTCCAGAAATTCTGCACTCTATAGACACTGAGAAAAAACACCCCTGCTCTGATTTCTCCCCTCACCGTCTCAGAGCCTACTGCTCACCACTCCTTAGTGGGCTCCATAAGTCCATGACTTTGGGGTCTACCTTCAAAGAAAGCTTCTTCAAAAGTTATTCAAGAAATGTTTTTTTGTTTTGTTTTGTTTTTTTCTGAGTACAGTTCAGAACTGTCCTTTATTTAAATAGAAACCCAGGGTTTTTCTCAACAAGCCCTGAGGCATTCCTCTTCTAGGAACATTTTGAAAGTGTCTTGAGCTGACTTTTTCTCTCTTTGGGGGACTTTGGTAAATCCCAATTCTCTGTCCTCTATTGTTTATATCTAAACAGGAATAATAATTTAATTACTTCCTCTCTGACTGTATCCTGAAAACACTATAACATGGCAAACTATCAGTGATTGTATTTCCATTTAAGTTCCTGTGAAGAGAGAGGTTATATAAAAGTCAAATGTTGCTTTAAAAAAAATCTTTGGTTCAAAATAAATAAAATTAAATTCTAGAATATTCTGGGAAGTAGCCAGGATTGTTCTCATTGTTTCTCTTCATTCCCATTCCTTTACCTTTCTCCCTTGCTTCCTTGTCGTTTAGAATACCACTGCCAGTAAGGGAGACACAAATATGCTGACTGAACTTGCACCGAATGAAGTTTGTTAAAGTAACATTTCTAAGATTGATTTACTTCTGAAAGTGAATTCTGGGCCTTTTTATCTCTTATCTCTTCTTCTAAGAGCAATAACCGTCTGGATCAGAGAAATAACACACATATTTTGTCTCCTCCCTCACCTTTGAATATGATTCTTGTTGACAGCATCCACTATTTCCAGAACCATCTTAGTCTCTATGGGCACACCCCTCTCCTCAGGAACCAAAATTGATCTCTTATTCTCAAGATTAAGGACAATTTGGGGTGAGTCCAGACCTGACAAAATGCTGCCGGCAGTCCAATGGCGACTCAGGCAGTCTTATCCAAGACAATACAAACATTGTGGAGAGAGTGGGGGATGTGGAGCTAGGATGTGGGTTCAAATTCTACCACTTAGAAGCTATGTGAGTCTGGGTAACATGATTTCTCTCTGCATCACTTGCTTCAGCGGCAGAATTTGGAGAATAGCATCTATCTCACAGGGTTGTTCTGAGGATTAAATGAGACAATGTATGTAGAACCTGGGATGGAACAGATGCTTAATAAACTGTAGTTCTAAAAATAGTGATAATAATAACAGAATTAATCCATCAAGATTTAAGTCACTTCCCGCTAAAACACTTATATCCTGGAATTATGAGACTCCTTATATTCAGTGAACAATCAGCTTAAGTAACATGACCTCAGAGGCTAGCCACTGCCGATCACACTGGACATACAGTAAGGAAACAGACCCAGCAGATTAACAGATGAAGTGGTGGAGACCCTGTATGAGGCCAGATTTGCCTGATCCCGGGGTCTGTGTAATAAATCTCCACACTGTGTGCTCGACGTATCAGGGTGCTGAGCTCCGTGAGAACCTCCTCAGTGCCTATCATGGTGCCCAGAACACTGCTACATCCAACATGCTGTCTTGCAGGTCATATGAATATTAATTGACCAATGTTATTCTTAATCCTTGCTGCACTTCAGAATTATTTGGGGAGCTTTACAAAAATACTAATAAGCAGGCCCCATCTTCACCCCTCCACCCTTAATATTCTGGCTTATTTGGTATGATATATGGTCTGGGAAATAAGTATTTTTTAAAACCTTTCCAGTTAATTTTAAAGAACTACCAGGTTGAGAAGCACTGTGGAAAAGGGCTACTTTACTTATTACTACTTTATATTATGCTATATTATTATTATTTTATATTATACTATATACTATATTATTACTTTATATTACTTTATTATTCATAATAAAGATCATTAATAATAGTGATGATAAGACTAATATTGATATGTATTGAATGTTTACTCATGATACTTACTATGGTAAGTGCATGGTTATACAACTTGGTGGTAGATTCACAATAGGAAGCTGGGTCTGAATGACTGTATTTTAACTGGTACCATATATGTGTCTTATATTAATCTTATATTTGATGGGCATTTATATAGTATAGCTGAATATTAGCATACTGTATGACTTTATTTTCTTCCAAGGTAATGTACAATCTATGTTAGCAGTAGCAACTGGAGCCTGTCTTGACTTTTTATAAAGGCATCAAAAGGTGGTAATTGAAAGCATGTACAGACTCTGGACCTGGATAGCATTGGTTCAAATAGTGGCCCTACCACTAGCCAGCTGAGCACGTGGTTACATTGCTAGTTACATTTGCTTAACCTGTTTCTCAGTTTTCTCATCAGTGAAATGGGAATAATAATAAAAATAAAATAATAATAATAATAATAATAATAATGGGACCTTACAGAGTTCATTGTAGAGGATTAAATTACTATACATATATAATGCTTATAATAGAGTCTGACATATGGTAAAAGCTATATATATTTTTTGGTTTTGTTTTTATCATTGTATACCTAACTAAGGCAATGACCAGTGGTGAGAATTTCAGGAGTTTCAGGAAGCCTGTCCAAGGAAACACTTTGGAATGTTTAACTCTTTGCCATATTTCTAGGATCATGTTACATTTGTGGCAATTCAGCTCTGAATCTTTAGCACACACAGTGAAATACATGTGTTAGTGATTCTCAGTGGGAGTGGTACCACCTTCTAAAGAGAATTTTGGAATGTGTGGGACCATTTTTTTTATTTTTTAAGGTTTATTTATTTATTTGAGAGAGAGAGAGAGAGAGCATGGTAGGGAGAGGCAGAGGGAGAAGGAGAGAGAAACTCAAGCAGAGTCTGCGTTGAGCACAGAGCCCCCATGAGGGGCCTGATCTCACCACCCTGAGACCATGACCTGAGCCAAAACCAAGAGTTGAATGCTCAACTGACTGCACCACCCAGGTGCCCCACGTGTGGAAACATTTTTATTTGTCACAAGGGAAGGTGGAGCCCTATTCATACGTAGTGGGTGAAAACCAAGGGTGTTCATGTTCCCCTCAAGGAAGAACTACTCCACCTCAAAATGCAGTAACATCCCCTTGATGAACATTTAGGAGGCAATATATAGTCCAGAGTGATGTGCATATGCGAGACTTTAATCAGAAAGTCAAAGAGATTCCTTTAACTTTGAAAAGGAAATGAAAAGTAGAATATTTGGAGTGTGAAAGTGGCAGCCCATGGAAATCCAGTTTTGCTAGGCAGGAGGGGGTGCTTCAGGGCAAGAGTATAATAAAGACTGCAACACAAAAATGGTTAGTCTGGAAATTCAGGGGCCCAGGCTGTAGGTAGGATACATTCTTTAAAAAGCTATGCTATAGGGCGCCTGGGTGGCTCAGTTGGTTAAGCGACTGCCTTCAGCTCGGGTCATGATCCCAGGGTCCTGGGATCGAGTCCCGCATCGGGCTCCCTGCTCTGCGGGGAGCCTGCTTCTCCCTCTCCCACTCCCCCTGCTTGTGTTCCCTCTCTCGCTGTGTCTCTCTCTGTCAAATAAATAAATAAAATCTTTAAAAAAAAAA
>NW_028061807.1:0-394 GCF_054177405.1 Leptonychotes weddellii
GCCCCAGTTCAATATTTTTTAATGATATGTATAAACACAGATTATTAGAAGCCTCAGTGTATTAGTGTATTCTTGGATAATTTTAAGATTTATTTATTTATTTTAGAGAGAGAGAGAGAGCAGGGGGAGGGACAGAGGGAGAGGGAGAGAGAGTCTTTTATTTTTTTTAATTAACATAATGTATTATTTGTTTCAGGGGTACAGGTTTGTGATTCATCAGTCTTACACAACACCCAGTGCTCACCACAACACATACCCTCCCCAGTGTCCATCACCCAGCCACTGCATCCCCCCTCCTCCTCCCCTCCCCTCCAGCAACCCTCAGTTTGTTTCCTAAGATTAAGAATCTCCTATGGTTTGTCTCTCTCTCTGGTTTCATTTTTTCCTCTCTTCC
>NW_028061808.1:0-394 GCF_054177405.1 Leptonychotes weddellii
AATTAAAACAATTGAATGCCAGTTTAAAACGTACAAAGAAAGGGGAGCCAACTCACTTTTATGTAGGGTAAGAGTGATTATTTTGCTGCATTTTCTAGCATCTGCCAAATATGATTTCTCAGGATGTGGTAGCTGGCTGACAGCCCCTTAGAGCCACTAGATTCCGCTCTCTCTCTGGGTTTTCTCCCTTTCCCTCCTGCCCTCTGAAGCCTTCCTGCAGACTTTCCTTGCCCTTGTTCTCTTTCTAGGAGCTTGTACTAGTCCGGGTTCTCCAGAGAAACAGAACCAATCGGATGCATCTCGCTCTCTTGCTCTGTCTTTCCCTCTCTCTATATGTAGATATACACAGTCTCTCTTTATCTATCATCTATCTATCATCTGTCTATCTTCATCT
>NW_028061809.1:0-394 GCF_054177405.1 Leptonychotes weddellii
CCCTGGGATCATGACCTGAGCCAAAGGCAGATGCTTAACCGTCTTGAGCCACCCAGGCACCCCTGAAATTTAAATTTTAAAGAAAAAAAACACTTGTGATGATACCACAGTTACCCTTACACGTGAAGAAGGAAAACAAATCTCATCACAGCCATTTCTAGGAACTGCATGACCATCGGTATCAGATCTTAATCTAATACTGGACTCCCCAAAGAATGGAAATGCAGGGCAGTCTAAGTTGATTAACCAATTTTAACATTTACGGTTAACTCATGATGCTAACATAACGATCTAAAGACCACTTTTTAAGTTAACGTAAGCAAGTCGAGTTAAAGCAAAACACGGAGTCCTAACGGAAGTAACCAGTACGCAGACAAGACAAAGGTCAGCATGA
>NW_028061810.1:0-394 GCF_054177405.1 Leptonychotes weddellii
ACTGAGAGCTTTTTCTCTAAGGTCAGGAACACAACCAGGATGTCCACTCTCACCACTGCTGTTCAACATAGTACTAGAAGTCCTAGCCTTAGCAATCAGACAACAAAAAGAAATAAAAGGCATCTGAATCAGCAAAGAAGTCAAACTCTCACTATGATTTGCCTGAGGAATGTCACACATTTCCCACCTGGGAGGGTGTGTGAGTGGGGAGTTAGTGGAGTGTCAGCTTGTCCTTTGTCCTCAGCTTGCCTTCTGCTCCCTTATCAGAAGGGGGATGCAGGGGCTTCAAAGATGTTGGTATTGTATTAATTCTTCAGCTAGGTGATAGGACACTGTGCTTTATTACTCAAGTCCTACAGATATGTTGTATATATTTCCAGAATACATGACTACA
>NW_028061811.1:0-394 GCF_054177405.1 Leptonychotes weddellii
GCCCATCCCCCGCCACAGGTGGGCAGGGCAACTCTGCCCAAACAGGGCTGCCTGAGTAACAGGGTGGGAGACCCCTCCCCCAGAAGACAGGCTGGGAAAACAAGAGGCCAGCAACCCTAAGTCCCTAGAAAACAGGTGCATCTTGCTTGGGTTGTGGTCAATAGTTTGGACTCTGCACATTCCCTCAACCACCCGTCAACAGAATGACTAGGAGGAGGAACCCCCAAAATAGGAAAGACTCAGAGATTATGACTTAGGATGCCACCGATATACAAATGGATTCAGATATAACCAAGATGTGGAAGATGGAATTCAGGCTAGCAAGTATGAAGACTAGAATGGAGAAATCAATTAATGGCAACATAGAGTCTCTAAGGGCAGAAATGAAAGCTGA
>NW_028061812.1:0-394 GCF_054177405.1 Leptonychotes weddellii
ACCACCAGGCTAACCCATCCTCCCACCCCCCTCCCCTCTAGGACCACAGTGCTTTAAAACTGGAACTCAATCACAAGAGAAATGTTGTAAAGAACTCAAATACATGGAGGCTAAAGAGCATCCTACTAAAGAATGAATGGGTCAACCAGAAAATTAAAGAAGAATTAAAAAAAATTCATGGAAACCAATGAAAACGAAAACACAACTGTGCAAAATCTTTGGGATGCAGCAAAGGCGGTCCTAAGAGGAAAGTATTTAGCAATACAAGCCTTTCTGAAGAAACAAGAAAGGATACACAACCTAACCCTACACCTAAAGGAGCTGGAGAAAGAACAGCAAATAAAGCCTAAACCCTGCAGGAGAAGAGAAATAATAAAGATCAGAGCAGAAATCA
>NW_028061813.1:0-394 GCF_054177405.1 Leptonychotes weddellii
GCATGCTGGTCGTTAGAGTAGGGTGGTCAAAACTGTCAGAAAGGCCCATATGAGGCGTGGGCAGGGGCTACAGGGCACAAGGAAGGGAGGGTCTCATCACTGTCAGAATGGCAGGCTCTACAGAGGGGTGAGGGGCAGGGCTTGGAGGAGAGGCTGGTGAGCAGACATGGAAGGAAACGGTCTTTGCTCTGCTCCTATCTAGGCTTTGGTTCTCTTGAGCACAGAGATGTTAAGGGTCTACTCCAGGGTCACATAGCTAGTAAGTGGGTCTCAAACCTGATTCTTTGGTTCCATATCTTGTGACATACCACCATCTCGCTTTCTGTGCTGGAGCCTAGGCCTTAATAAGGCATCCATCCAAAAGCCCTTGTAGTCTCCCAGAGCATTTGATGTA
>NW_028061814.1:0-394 GCF_054177405.1 Leptonychotes weddellii
CCCCCCCCCCCCCCCCCCGCCCCAAGCTGGTTGCCCGGCGCGGCCCCTCCTCTCCGGGGCTGGAGGCCCAGGGGCGGAAGGCTGGGGAGTGTTGTTGCCCAGCTGCAGGGAACGTGGCTGATCAGAGCTCTCGGAGGTGGAGAAAGTTGTGGAGCTGGCTATCAGGGGGCTGCCCCAGGCTTCCCAAGCCTGAGGGCTTCCAGGCTGTCTGGGGCGTGAGGTTTTAAGAGAATACAGCCCAGTTGAGGTATGCCAGGCCCCTGCGGCCAAAGCCAGAGCCCTGATGTGAATAGTGAATAAATAAAGCTGAGGCTGGGGGCAGAGGACAGGGATGGCTGGGTGCTTCCCTGCCCTGCCCCACCCTGGCCCCTGCATCCTCAGGAAGCACAGAGGC
>NW_028061815.1:0-394 GCF_054177405.1 Leptonychotes weddellii
TCAAAACTCAAGGAAAAATAAAGATTTTCTCAGGCATACAAAAATTGAGGGAATTTGTTGCCAGTAGACCTGCCTTGCAGGACATGTTTCAAAAAAGGCTCTTCAGAGAGGAGGAAAATGCTATAGGTCAGAGACCCAGATCTACATAAGGAAAGAAAGTATGAGAGAAGGAATAAGTGAAGATAAAATAAAAACTCTAGGGCGCCTGGGTGGCTCAGTCGTTAAGCGTCTGCCTTCGGCTCAGGTCATGATCCCAGGGTCCTGGGATCGAGTCCCACATCGGGCTCCCTGCTCCGCGGGAAGCCTGCTTCTCCCTCTCCCACTCCCCCTGCTTGTGTTCCTGCTCTCACTATGTCTCTCTCTGTCAAATAAATAAATAAAATCTTTAAAAAAA
>NW_028061816.1:0-394 GCF_054177405.1 Leptonychotes weddellii
GGCTCAGTTGGTTAAGCGACTGCCTTCGGCTCAGGTCATGATCCTGGAGTCCCGGGATCGAGTCCCGCATCGGGCTCCCTGCTCGGCGGGGAGTCTGCTTCTCCCTCTGACCCTCCTCCCTCTCATGCTCTCTGTCTCTCATTCTCTCTCTCTCAAATAAATAAATAAAATCTTTAAAAAAAAAAAAAAAAAAAAAAAATGCATGTTTCTGGAGGCACCTGGGTGTCTCACTCGGTTAAGTGTCTCACTCTTGATTTGGGCTCATGTCATGATCTCAGTCATGAGACCAAGCCCCATGGGCTGTCTCAGCCCTCAATGGGGAATCCACTTGGGATTCTCTCTCTCCTTCTGCCCACCCCCTCAAATAAATAAATCTTTTTTAAAAAAAAATGCA
>NW_028061817.1:0-8343 GCF_054177405.1 Leptonychotes weddellii
TCACTTGCCAGAAGCGGCCGACGGAGGCCCCTCCCCCGCCGTCTATCCTCCCGAATATCGCCTTGGATTCACTTCTCCGCACGTCCTACCTTCCAGAAAGTGGTCGCTTTTCTGATGAGAGAGTTGTTGCTCTTCTTTTCTTTGATCTCCTGTTGAGTTTGTAGGTGTTCAGAATGGTTTGATCCCTATCCAGCTGAATTCCTCGGACCAGAGGAAATCCAGGTCTCCTACTCCTCCGCCATCTTGCTCCGCCCCCCTGGTCTTTTAATGACAGTAATGATGAAGACTAGATTTATGTGCGAGGTGGGTGTTTTTTTTTTTTTTGGTTTGTTTTGTTTTTGTTTGTTTTTTTAAGATTTTACTTATTTATTTGTCAGAGAGAGCACAAGTTGGGGGAGCAGCAGGCAGAGGGGGAATCAGGCTTCTCGCTCAGCAAGGAGCCCCATGTGAGGCTTGATCCCAGAATCCTGGGATCATGACCTGAGCTGAAGACAGACTCATAACTGACTGAGCCACCCAGGTTCCCTCTGGTTCTATGTTAAGCATTGTTAAGAACAAGACAACAAACCCAAAATGCTAAACCCCACATCATCAAACTGAGACTTAATCACTAATTGCCTGATCTGCATAAATTAGGTAATCTGCCTGATGACACCCTCCCCCCCACATCATCCCCCAAAGGAAAGCAATCTTGCCATAACCAATCTTCTTTTTGGCCTAGTATAACTTCCTTCTCTCTGCTCCCTTCTGCCTATAAAATCTTTCATTTTGTACAGCTCCTGGGAGCTCTTTTCTATCTGCTAGATTGGATGCCGCCCAATTAATCATTGAATAGAGCCAATAAGATCTTCAAAATTTACTCAGTTGAGTTTTGTTTTTTTAAACAACATTACTCATGGATTTTCCGATTTAATCTTAACATTATAAGGTAAGTGCTAATGCAATCTCCATTTTAAAGGTGAAACAACAGAGCTTTAAAAATATGGATAAAACATCTAAGATTACAAGAAGTCTGCTTCTCCCTCTCTGCCCCTCCCCCGTCTGTGTTCTCTCTCTCTCAAATAAATAAATAAAATCTTTAAAAAAAAAAGTGTGCCTTTATACTTGTATCCATTTTCTTTTAGAAACACCTCTTTGTATTTTGTTCTTTGGTCTTTTCCCAGCTGTGATGGGAAAGAGAGACTCCTATTTCTATAGAGAGACTCCTCTTTGGTTTTGTAGGGGAGGAGAATTGATTTTCACCCCTACCCTTCTAGGGTCTAGGCTGAGACACCACCCCCTCCTCAGTAACAAAAGACAGATTAACAGGAGGAAAAACAAACAGAATTTGAATAACATGAATACCTCTTGTATACATGGGAAATATCCAGGAAAACTGAGTGACTCCCCAAAACGATCCAAGCCATCACTTAAACATTATCTTCAGCGAAACACAAAAGAAAAAAAAATTTTTGGAAGGGGGAGGGGGAGCCAATTACAGGAGGTTATCAAGAAAAGCACAGTAAAAAGTAAAGTTCTTAGGCAGATTTAAGTCTACGCCTTCTCCATTGATAAGAGTTTCTTGTGATTCAGAGTCATCCTTCTCCTCCTGGCACGGGGAGGGAGACTCCCCTTACAAATGGAGATTCCCTTATAAATGTAAATGTCCCTTACAGAAGGGCCACTCCTACTTGGTTTTCAGAACTTCTCTTCTGTCTGTGGTTACTTAAAAATAAGCAGCTCAACATAATGCTTATGCCAAAGAGGCATATTTTGGGATGGCATATTCTGCGCCCCTTCACAACAAATCACAAACAGCGGACTAGGCTTTTGCAAATAATGCAAATGCTTAAGCTACAGCCAGTGAAATGATTACCTGGCTTTGCTTCCACCTTTTCTCTATAAAAGTCTTCCCTGAAGCTTCTGTTGGTGGACCGCTCCTAACCACTTCCGGATTCCCCATTGAAATTGATTTTTGCTCAAATAAACTCTTAAAAAAATTTTAATGTGCCTCAGTTTATCTTTTAACTTTCTTCATGTACAAATGAGGATGGATATAGTTTACCTTCTGAAATTGTTGTATTAGAGATAATATATATAAAATGCCTCCTCTATAGTAAGCATTCATATGCTGACATAGTAACTATTAATTTGGGTCTCTTAATATGTTAACTATATATTGCTCTATATTTTTGTTTTATTAAATGACAATGAAGGAACACGTTTGATGTCCTTTATTTTAGGGAGTCTGACATGTAGAGAAAGGGCTTCATTTGGTCCATTAAACTGAAGCATTGGGAATCAGGGAGAAGTTTGTAACAGGCAGAACTGCAGGATCACCAGCATCATGGACCAAGTGTAGTCTTTGGTGGCAAACCCAATAATCATATAGGTTTCTCCCTTTGCAAGAGCTCCAGAAATACAGATGATAGCATTATGTTTCCAAGTGGCAAAAAGAGGAAGAAGAATGGCAAAACAGGTACAAAGGGGTGAATGGAATTCATGATGAGAGGGGAAGGGACCAGGATTCTTATGCCAATGTCTTGGGTAGAAGCAGTCGACTTCAGGATGTCAGCATCTTCTCATTCTAATGAGCTTGATTTTGAAGTCTGGCATTTGTACAGGACTAGATGTCAGGTGGAGCCTTCCTCAGTTGTGAAATACACATTCAAATTTCAGTACTTTGTAATTTGGCAGCAGTGTCAGTGGTCAAGAATTCTTAGTAGTGTTCTTTCTATGAATCTCACTTTTGCTAAAGTGTTAGGGAGCCCTCCTGCTCAACAGCAAATGCCAACAGTTAAAACAAGAAATAAGCAAACCACTTAACTCATGCTCTACTAAAACCCATTGTGCTTATTTCATATCTCACTTTCTTGAGGCAATGACGAAGATTTAACAATGACAGAACATCCCAACTGCCAGGCCAGAAAAGCCCTGATAGCAACAGAATGCTTGGGAGACCACACCCCCTATCCCCATACATCCCCTTCCTTCCCCGTGATCATGGGCTGAACACATACTGACTCCCGCCCATGTTCAGGTGCCCTCAGCCTGCTCTCTTGCACATACCACCCCCATCCCCAACCTCTCCTTAGAAAACTCTAGGCGTTCATCTTGTGGGCTAAGTGGTCAGTTGTGAAGGCTTGAGCCTGCCACCTCCCCTGGCTGCCAGCACCCAAAACAAATGTCTCCCTTTCTTTTTTCCAAAAACTCATCTTTTGAGTTATTGGCTTCTCTTGTGATGAGTTTATTGGACTTTGGCAATAGTGTTGGCAAACCCAGCCAGAAACTATGATTTTGATTTGTCTAGTGGCTTCAGGATTTCCCTGGTTGGAGCAGGTGGCCAGGGTGGTGCACCAGGGCTTACTCGTTCATTCTTTGAGTTAGCAGCTGTGACCATGTGACAATGTTAGTGGCTCAGTAACAAAGGCATCAGACTAAAACTATAATAGCCGGTAAATGACAAGAGATTTCAAAATGTCCATGGGTAAAGATCTGATGAGAGTTCATTCGATAAGAAAATGTAGTTATTTCTGTGGCAAAAAATAATTTAGGATAATAATTGGACAATGAGAGTACTGACAAATTTCTAGAACCTTTAAACAATTTCTGGAATCCTAAATCAGTAACATATATCCACACCCATAAAACCTGCAAAGGCTTATCATCATTTCTTATTTTACAATGCTTCCCACATAATTTAACATACCAAATACACCTAATTAATTTAATATCTCTCCTTCACAAGGTGATAAATCCTTTGAGGTTTCCAGGGACCCTTTAGGAAATCTCAAAGTTACTCTGAAATAAAAAAGACTCTATTTAGAATTTGATTTAGGAAAGTTGTCAAAATGGCAAAAGATTGGAACATTTGACTAAATAAAATCACAGATCATTTTAAATCAAATATGAAAGGTTACATAGTTGTGAGCAAAACTTAGCTCTTTTAATATTGAGAAGACTGGGTTTTCGTAAGTAATCAAAGACCTGATAAAAGACAACATGAAGCACAGGAAACTATTTGGTAAGACACAAAATCTTTGTTTTCCAGGTAGATTACCCAGAAGGTTAAAAAAAGAGAAACTTTCACAATCTCTTATCAAGAACAGACCAATATGGATGGACCTAGAGGATATGCTAAGTGAAATAAGTCAAACAAAAATATCATATGATTTCAATTATAAGTAGAATCTAAAAAACAAAACAAATGAACAAAGAAACAGCAGAAACAGACCCATAAATACAGAGAACAAACTGGTGGTTGCCAGAGGCTGCGGGGGTGGTGGGGTTAGGCAAAATGGGGGAAAGGAAGTGGGAGGTACAGGCTTCCAGCTATGGAATGAATAAGTTATGGGTATGAAAGGTACAGCATAGGGAATATAGTCAATGGTATTGTAATACTGTTGTATAGTGACTGATGATACTTCCATTTGTGGTGAGCATAGTGTAGTACAGAATTGTACAGATCACTATGTTGTATACCTGAAACTAATACAACATTGTGTGTCAACTATACTTCAATTAAAAAAAAGAGCAGACCAATAGTACAAGAAAATTTTGTCCTTCTGAAAGAGGCCTTCAGCCACCTCCATTTTGACCTCAAACTTTCTTTTTTTTAAAATTTAAACTCAATTAACATATAGTGTATTATTAGTTTCAGAGGTAGAGTTCAGTGATTCATCAGTCTTATAGAATACCCAGTGCTCATTGCATCAACGTGCCCTCCTTAATGTCCATCACCCAGTTACCCCCCACTCCCCTCCAGCAACCCTCAGTTTGTTTCCCATGATTAAGAGTCTTATGGTTTGTCTCCCTCTCTGATTTTGTCTTGTTTTTTTTTTCCCTCCCTTCCCCTAAGATCCTCTGTTTTATTTCTTAAATTCCACATATAAGTGAAATCATATGATAATTGTCTTTCTCTGATTGACTTATTTCGCTTAGCATAATACCTTCCAGTTCTGTCCACGTCAATGTAAATAGTAAGTTTTCATCCTTTCTGATGGCTGAGTAATATTCCACTGTGTATATATATATATATACACCACATCATCTTTATCCATTCATCTGTCCATGGACATCTCAGCTCTTTCCATAGTTTGGCTATTGTGGACATTGCTGCTATAAACATTGGGTGCACGTACCCCTTCGGATAACTACATTTGTATCTTTGGGGTAGATACCTAGTAGTGCAATTGCTGGGTTGCAAGGTAGCTCTATTTTCAACTTTTTGAGGAATCTCCATACTGTTCTCCAGAGTGGCTGCACCAGCTTGCATTCCCACCAACAGTATAAGAGGATTCCCCTTTCTCTGCATCCTCGCTAACATCTGTCATTTCCTGACTTGTTAATTTTAGCCATTCTGACTGGTGTGAGGTGGTATCTCACTGAGGTTTTGATTTGTATTTCCCTGATGCTGAGTGATGTTGAGTATTTTTTCATGTGTCTATTGGCCATTTGGATGTCTTCTTTGGAGAAATGTTTGTTCACCCTTCTGCCCATTTCTTCATTGGATTATTTGTTCTTCGGGTGTTGAGTTTGGTAAGTTCTTTATAGATTTTGGATACTAGCCTTTTATCTGATAAGACATTTGCAAATATCTTGTCCCATTCTGTCAGTTGTCTTTTGGTTTTGTTGACTGTTTCCTTTGCTGTGCAGAAGCTTTTTATCTTGATGAAGTCCCAGTAGCTCATTTTTGCCTTTGTTTCCCTTGCCTTCGGAGACATGTCTTGCAAGAAGTTTCTGTGGCTGAGGTTGAAGAGGTTGCTGCCTCTGTTCTCCTCAAGATTTTGATGGATTCCTATCTCACATTTAAGTCTTCCATCCATTTTGAGTCTATTTTTGTGTATGATGTAAGAAAATGGCCCAGTTTCATTCTTTGGCATGTGATTGTCCAATTTTCTCAACACCATTTGTTGAAGAGACTGTCTTTTTTCCATTGGATATTCTTTCTTGCTTTGTTGAAGATTAGTTGACCATAGAGTTGAGGGTCCATTTCTGGGCTCTCTATTGTGTTGCATTGATCTATGTGTCCATTTTTGTGCTGTCTTGATTACAGCTTTGTAATATAGCTTGAAGTCCGGCATTGTGATGCCACCAGCTTTGCTTTTCTTTTTCAACATTCCTTTGGCTATTTGGGGTCTTTTCTGGTTCCATACAAATTTTAGAATTATTTGTTCTACCTCTGTGAAAAAAGTTGATGGTATTTTGGTAAGGATTGCATTGAATGTATAGATTGCTCTAGGTAGCATAGACATTTTAACAATGTGTGTTCGTTCAATCCATGAGCATGGAACATTTTTCCATTTCTTTGAGTCTTCCTCTATTTCTTTCATGAGTGTTGTGTAGTTTTCAGAGTCCAGATCCTTTGCCTCTTTGGTTAGGTTTATTCCTAGGTATCTTACGGTTATTGGTGCAATTGTAAATGGGACTGACTCCTTATTTTCTCTTTCTTCTGTCTCATTGTTAGTGTATAGAAATGCAACTGATTTCTGTGCATTGATTTTATATCCTGCCACTTTGCTGAATTCCTGTATGAGTTCTAGCAATTTTGGGGTGGAGTCTTTAGGGTTTTCCACATAAAGTATCATATCATCTGCAGAGAGTGAGAGTTTGACTTCTTCTTTGCCGATTGAGATGCCTTTTTGTTTTCTGATTTCTGAGGCTAGGACTTCTAATACTATGTTGAATAGCAGGGGTGACAGTGGACATCCCTGCTGTGTTCTTGGCCTTAGGGGAAAAGCTCTCATTTTTTCAATATAATTGAGAATGATATTTGCTGTGGGCTTTTTGCATATGGCTTTTATGATATTGAGGTATGTTTCCTCTATCCCTACACTGTGAAGAATTTTAATCAAGAAAGGATGCTCTACTTTGTCAAATGCTTTTTCTGCATCTATTGAGAAGATCATATGGTTCTTGTCCTTTCTTTTATTAAGGTAGTGTATCATGTTGATGTATTTGTGGATGTTGTACCAGCCTTGCAGCCCAGGGATAAATCCCACTTGGTCATGGTGAATAATCCTTTTAATGTACTGTTGGATCCTATTGGCTAGAATCTTTGTGAGAATTTTTGCATCCACGTTCATCAGGGATATTGGACCTCAAACTTTCTAATTGATTAAAGTCTTCTTTCAGCTTAACTCAACTCAGGCAAAAGACCCTGTGGGCAAAGCATCCCTTAATGGGAACCTAAACTACACCTCAAGCAATAAGGACTGCTCTGAGCCAGCAAGATAATGATCAACATGACCTTTACTGCCCACTTACATGTACTCACTGACATTTGTCTCACATTTTTCTTATATAAATCTGGAAGTATTTTCAGCACTTTGGAGACAGTCTTTGAGACATTCTTCTACTGTCTTCCTGGTGGTGGCCTCAGTGAAATAAATTCCTTTTTTGTTTAATCACTGCTTCTCCCTCTGTCTTTGGATTTTTTTCAGTGGCGAGTGGTCAGACCTGGTCTATTTGGGACCTCCAGAGCCAGTAACAAGGAGAAAACCAAATTCTAATTTTGCATCAGTGTATTTTTTAAATTAAAATTCTTAAAAAAAAAACCCCAAAACCTTAAATAGACCCATTCCAATCTTTGACAGCTTGACCACATCTAAAATTACTTTCCCAAGATTCCTTTTCCACAAGCATTCTATAACTTTTTGTATCCATTTAAATTTTGTCTGATTTTTTCCTCTTTCTCATTCTGGAACAATTATTTTACTTTAGGACAAAATTACTCTCTTTTTCCCTTAACAAAATACATCTCCATGTCTCATACTTCTTACCAAAAACATATCCTACATTCCTTGCATAGAGATGTTTCCCTTATTATTTTTAGTAATATTATTACATATATTAGAATGCATAACCCTCAGAATCCTTAATTTTTAGTAAAAACTAAGAAGTAAACAATTGGGGATTATTAGACTAGCATTCTGTGAATTAGCAAATTTACAAATACATTTCATAGTTTCTAGCAGTGTATTCTTCCTCATAGTAAATGTTTTCAATGTGGCACCCAGATATCTTTATTTACTCTCTAAAAGGAAGCCAAAAGTGGATAAACCTATGTTCTGTAATTAATATTTCAGTATTTTATTTTATTTGGAAATGATCTAGTTAACAAATACCTATCATTTAACATATCTTAGTATAACATTAAAGTTTCAAGTTACCAAAAAGATTTTGGAAACTATTTTTTTTTTAATTTTTCTTTTTCTTTTTTTTTTTTTTAAAGATTTTATTTATTTATTTGAGAGAGAGGGAATGAGAGACAGAGAGCATGAGAGGGAGGAGGGTCAGAGGGAGAAGCAGACTCCCTGCCGAGCAGGGAGCCCGATGCGGGACTTGATCCCGGGACTCCAGGAT
>NW_028061818.1:0-394 GCF_054177405.1 Leptonychotes weddellii
ACCAGCAGATTTCCCTCACACCTCAATGACCGGATCTGGGTCACAGCCCCACTCCTAAAGCCATGTCTGGATTTTAGGGGATGGTGTGCCGGGCATGGCTTCACCCCTGGGCTGAGGAGGCCCACCAGGTCTGTTGCTGCAGAAGGAACCCAGGGCTCTGCGAGTGAAGGAAGGAGCGGCGGGCTGCGGGGTGGGCGGCCGCCCATGTCCACCACCTTCTCCTCAGCGCTGCGATGGAGTGTCCCGGGCAGGGTGGGGTCGGGGCTGGTGGCCAAGCCCAGTCCTGGGGGCCGAAGGCCCTGCACTGAGCCTCAGTCCTCCATGGGCCGTGGGATCCGGTCCACGGCACAGCCTCCTCCCCTGTGGAGTGGGGGCCACGACAGCACCTGCTGAG
>NW_028061819.1:0-394 GCF_054177405.1 Leptonychotes weddellii
ATTAATTCTAATGTTTTAGTGAATGCCTTTGGATTTTCGTCTTATGAGATTCTTTAGAATCTCAGAGATAGTTTCACTTCTTTTTCAATCTGGATGACTTTTAGTACTTTTTATTGCCTAATTTGCATGACTAAAACCTACAATGGATGGGTTAAATAGAAATGATGAGAGGGCACCTGGGTGGCTCAGTTGGTTGAGCGACTGCCTTCGGCTCAGGTGGTGATCCCGGAGTCCCGGGATCGAGTCCCGCATTGGGCTCCCTGCTCGGCGGGGAGTCTGCTTCTCCCTCTGACCCTCCCCCCTCTCATGTGCTTTCTCTCTCTCTCTCTCAAATAAATAAATAAAATCTTAAAAAAAAAAAAAAGAAATGATGAGAGCAGACATCCTTGTCTTA
>NW_028061820.1:0-394 GCF_054177405.1 Leptonychotes weddellii
TTGCATATTGACATTACTGCCCACACATAAGCCCTAGTTTATTTCCTTACTAAATGAATTTCTTTCCTCCTAATATTTTACAAATACATCTTATTTTCTAAGTAATTTAATACGTGGTTTTGACGACTTATACCGAACCAAGATTTTCAAGCATTGCCAGCAGGAGGTTTGCTGAGAAATACAGATGAATTTTTGGGGCGCCTGGGTGGCTCAGTTCGTTAAGCGACTGCCTTCAGCTCAGGTCATGATCCTGGAGTCCCGGGATCGAGTCCCGCATCGGGCTCCCTGCTCGGCAGGGAGTCTGCTTCTCCCTCTGACCCTCCTCCCTCTCCTGCTCTCTGTCTCTCATTCTCTCTCTCTCAAATAAATAAATAAAATCTTTAAAAAAAAAAAA
>NW_028061821.1:0-394 GCF_054177405.1 Leptonychotes weddellii
TCCATTTTGGTGGCCAAAATCATTAAGAAAGTAAAGAATAAAATAAACAGAGGTAGAACAAGCAGACAAATGGCAGTACACTATAAAACAATTGAAATATACAATCTATAAACATTCATGGCAATATTACTTGACTGGAGAAAACACTATTAGGGACAGGGAGAGTTTGCTCATATATTCATAAAATTTCTGCTTTTTAATATTTTTATTTTGTTAAAGATTTTATTTATTTATTTGACAGAGAGACATAACCAGAGAGGGAACACAAGCAGGGGGAGTGGGAGAGGAAGAAGCAGGCTTCCTGTGGAGCAGGAAGCCCAATGAGGGGCTCCATCCCAGGACCCTGGGATCATGACCTGAGCCGAAGGCAGATGCTTAACAACTGAGCCACCGA
>NW_028061822.1:0-394 GCF_054177405.1 Leptonychotes weddellii
CTGGGTGGCTCAGTTGGTTAAGCGACTGCCTTCGGCTCAGGTCATGATCCTGGAGTCCCGGGATCGAGTCCCGCATCGGGCTCCCTGCTCGGCAGGGAGTCTGCTTCTCCCTCTGACCCTCCTCCCTCTCATGCTCTCTGTCTCTCATTCTCTCTGTCTCAAATAAATAAATAAAATCTTAAAAAAAAAAAAAAAAGAATATGGTTAGGCTGCTGCTTTCCATGTACTTTTACATCCA
The DNA here is from genome assembly GCF_054177405.1 of Leptonychotes weddellii. Lineage (NCBI taxonomy): Eukaryota > Metazoa > Chordata > Mammalia > Carnivora > Phocidae > Leptonychotes > Leptonychotes weddellii. Next base: position 239 of record NW_028061822.1, read on the forward strand.
GGCTTCAGTGGGCTTTATAAATATACACATCAGAACAAAAGCACCTTTAAGAATCTTACTAAATAAATGTAATTTGTCCCAGCTGCCTGAATAATGGGACATCCAAATCCAATAATTTTTCATGGACTTTTCTTTCTTTTCTCTTAGGATTGTGCA
>NW_028061823.1:0-394 GCF_054177405.1 Leptonychotes weddellii
AGTCCTGTTTCATTCTTTTGCATGTAGCTGTCTAGTTTTCCCAGCACTGCTTATTGAAAAGACCATCTTTTCCTCATTGTAAATTCTTGCCTCCTTTGTCATAGACTAATTGACTATATAACTGTGGATTTATTTCTGGGCTCTCTATTCTGTTCCATTGATCTATGTGTCTGTTTTTGTGCCACTACCATACTGTCTTTTTTTTTTTTTTTTTTTAAAGATTTTATTTATTTATTTGAGAGAGAGAATGAGAGACAGAGAGCATGAGAGGGAGGAGGGTCAGAGGGAGAAGCAGACTCCCTGCCGAGCAGAGAGCCTGATGCGGGACTCGATCCCGGGACTCCAGGATCATGACCTGAGCCGAAGGCAGTCGCTTAACCAACTGAGCCACCCA
>NW_028061824.1:0-394 GCF_054177405.1 Leptonychotes weddellii
CAACGGAGGGTGTGTCTGGCCCATTGTGAAGCACAGTGTCCATGCTGGAGGCTGAGCAGCATTGCGTGCAGGCCGTCCGCCCCCTTCGTGGTGAACGTTTATGGAGAGTAACTACCCAAGATATGGAGCTTGAGAGAGAGCTTGGGCTAGACTAGCACCATCAGAGAAAAGCTTCTTTGGAGCCAATAGGCTGAAGAAATAGGGATGGGAGCTATATGGAACATGCTAGTTAGTGTCTGCTGCGCTGAATTTCTGCTTCTAGCCCAAACAGCCTATTCCACGACCCCCTTTCTCAGGGAACTAGGCTCATATCATTGTGTGTTTTGTTTTGGTTTTTGTTTGTTTGTTTGTTTTGGTATGGGCTGTTCAGACCAGGAACAGACACCTGACCCAA
>NW_028061825.1:0-394 GCF_054177405.1 Leptonychotes weddellii
AGGGATTGTCATGAGATTCTGTAGCATACTTCTAAAAGAAGAATAAGCAGGAAAAATAAAGTGAATGGTAGAGAGGAAATATTTGAAACAATAAAATTTGAGATTATGCCAGAATGAGCAAATGTATGAACGACTAGGTTGAGAAGCCCCCTGAGTGTGGAATAGACACATTGTAGTGAAATTGCAGAACATCTCGAGGGTGCCTGGGTGGCTCAGTTGGTTAAGCAACTGCCTTCGGCTCAGGTCATGATCCTGGAGTCCCAGGATCGAGTCCCGCATCGGGCTCCCTGCTCAGCAGGGAGTCTGCTTCTCCCTCTGACCCTACCCCCTCTCATGCTCTCTCTATCTCATTCTCTCTCTCAAATAAATAAATAAAATCTTTAAAAAAAAAAAA
>NW_028061826.1:0-394 GCF_054177405.1 Leptonychotes weddellii
GAATAGTGTTCTCTGTTTTAATACTGAAAAGTGTCTGCAACATAGAAAGTATGTATTAAACTTTGTTTTTCTCAGGGATCAAACATACACTTGTGAATGCTCAAAGTTAATTTAAAAAATAATTTAATAAATTTTAAAGAAACATGTAAGGTAGATTTTTCTACAAATAGGGAATCCTTAAGGACACCTATTTCCGGGCGCCTGGGTGGCTCAGTTGGTTAAGCGACTGCCTTCGGCTCAGGTCATGATCCTGGAGTCCCTGGATCGAGTCCCGCATCGGGCTCCCTGCTCGGCAGGGAGCCTGCTTCTGCCTCTGACCCTCCCCCCTCTCATGTGCTCTCTCTCTCTCATTCTCTCTGTCTCAAATAAATAAATAAAAAAAATCTTTAAAAAA
>NW_028061827.1:0-394 GCF_054177405.1 Leptonychotes weddellii
GGCACATATAACAAATTCTTGCTCTTAGCTGAGCCAAGCCTTTCAGGGAGATGTGTTTATGTGCCCAAGAACACTAGAATCTCTGAGGCTTCATTTAGCAGAAACAGCTACAATGTTTGATTTGAGCTTCTTTTTAAATGAAAGCAGTATTTTAAGGACGGATGGTCAACAAGAACTTACTTCAGGGGCAGAACCAAAGCAATGAGCAACCAACCAGCGGGATTCCTCACGAGGTCCGCAGCAATACGGGGCACCCACATGCGTCCCGATGACATAGAAAGAAAACACCTCCTCTGCCACGTCAAATACACAGATGTCACCTGCACCCTCTCTTTTTAGCAAGGGTAACGCCCCTACCCTTTGTGGAAAACAAGACAACAGGCCCCAAATGGAA